>NW_028317897.1:1627500-1927500 GCF_062004578.1 Staurois parvus | reverse complement strand
TGTGTGCACTGTCTCGACTGTAAAACGGGGAAGAAGGTATACCCCTTTACGGAAGACAGACAGTAAGACCTTTTTGACCAGAGCATCATCAGCATAGTGAGGTCGATCCTTCTAGTGGGCTAGAAGAGTTGGCATTCTGTACTGCTGTCCCGTCTGTGTGCACTGTCTCGACTGTAAAACGGGGAAGAAGGTATACCCCTTTACGGAGGACAGACAGCAGGACCTTTTTGACCAGAGCATCATCAGCATAGTGAGGTCGATCCTTCTAGTGGGCTAGAAGAGTTGGCACTCTGTACTGCTGTCCCGTCTGTGTGCACTATCTCGACTGTAAAACGGGGAAGAAGGTATACCCCTTTACGGAGGACAGACAGCAGGACCTTTTTGACCAGAGCATCATCAGCATAGTGAGGTCGATCCTTCTAGTGGGCTAGAAGAGTTGGCACTCTGTACTGCTGTCCCGTCTGTGTGCACTGTCTCGACTGTAAAACGGGGAAGAAGGTATACCCCTTTACGGAGGACAGACAGCAGGACCTTTTTGACCAGAGCATCATCAGCATAGTGAATGTGCGTTTACTGAGGGTTGTGTTTACTGGGTGGGTCTGTAGTGAAGTCTTTAGTGTGAAGTCTCTACTTGGTATGTCAATTGAAAGGTCTGTACTCCGAATGGTTCTGTACTGAAGTGGACTGTCCAGGTTGGATCTGTACTGTGGAGGTCTAAACTGAGGGGGGCTCTACTTGGCATTTTTGTACTGGGAAATCTTTATTGTGGATGTGTACAGAGAGGTAACTGTACTGAGGGAGTGCTCACTGAGGAGGGTCTGTGCAAGGATGTCTTTACTGAGGAGTGTCTATACTTTGGGGGGGTTACTGGGGTATCAGTACTGAGGGGTATTTGTAGTGGTGGTTACTGGGGGTCTATACTAATGGAGGAGTTCTGTGATTGGGAAGAATCTATACAAGGTGGGCCTTTTTTGCGTAGTCTAGGTCAGTAGCCAGAAGTGCACCTGTAGCTGTTCTACAGCTTGTGCCTATCTGCCCTATGCTGGCACTATATCCACTAGAGCATATTTATTTTTCAGAGTAGAGTAGGGGCTGGCCAGAGAGGGATTACTTTGACGCAGTTGGCCAGCTTAAACATGTATTGAAATACATGTGAACTAAAAATCCCTGTTTTTTTTAAGTTTTTTAAAAATGGTGCAGATCAGTGGGCACAGAGTTCATTCCAAATTTCTAGTCCTTACTGAGGGGGGGTCTGCACTGGAATGTGTTTAGTGAGGGGAGTCTATACTTTGGGGCATCTGTACTGGGATGTCTGCTATGATGGATTTTTTACTGGGATCTGTGCAAATGGAGGTGTCTGTACTGGGAGTCCTGCACAGGATCATTCTCTACTGGGAGTGTCTATCCTTAGAATGTCTGCACAGGGGCGTGTCCATAGTTAACTGCATTGAAGCACGCTACCATACTTTGCAGAGCACTGTGTATGCAAATTATTTAGCATTTAATATCTTTGATGTGAAAGTCTTACGGAGCTTTTATACTGTTTCCTCACCCAATAGAAGTTGCATCCTTCACGGCTGGTTCCTCACATAGGTCAATCTCCATTTGAGGTCGATCCTTCTAGGGGGCTGGAAGAGTTGGAACTCTGTACTGCTGTCCCGTCTGTGTGCACTGTCTCGACTGTAAAACGGGGAAGAAGGTATACCCCTTTACGGAGGACAGACAGCAGGACCTTTTTGACCAGAGCATCATCAGCATAGTGAGGTCGATCCTTCTAGTGGGCTAGAAGAGTTGGCACTCTGTACTGCTGTCCCGTCTGTGTGCACCGTCTCGACTGTAAAACGGGGAAGAAGGTATACCCCTTTACGGAGGACAGACAGCAGGACCTTTTTGACCAGAGCATCATCAGCATAGTGAATGTGCGTCTACTGAGGGTTGTGTTTACTGGGTGGGTCTGTAGTGAAGTCTTTAGTGTGAGGTCTGTACTTGGTATGTCAATTGAAAGGTGTGTACTCCGAAGGGTTCTGTACTGAAGTGGACTGCCCAGGGTGGATCTGTACTGTGGAGGTCTAAACTGAGGAGGGCTCTACTTGGCTTTTTTGTACTGGGAAATCTGTAATGTGGATGTGTACTGAGAGGGGACTGTACTGAGTGAGTGCTTACTGTGGAGGGTCTGTGCAAGGATGTCTTTACTGAGGAGTGTCTATACTTTGGGGGCGGGGTTACTGGGGTATCAGTACTGAGGGGTATTTGTAGTGGTGGTTACTGGGGGTCTATACTAATGGAGGAGTTCTGTGATTGGGATGAATTTATACAAGGTGGGCCTTTTTTGCATAGTATAGGTCTATAGCCAGAAGTGCACCTTTAGCTCTTTTACAGCTTGTGCCTATCTGCCCTATATTGTCACTATATCCACTACTGCATATTTATTTTTCAGATTAGTGTAGGGCCTGGCTAGAGAGGGTTTACTTTGTTGCAGTTGGCCAGCTTAAACATGTATTGAAATACATGTGAACTAAAAATCCCTGTTTTTTTAAAGTTTTTTAGAAATGGTGCAGTGCAGTGGGCACAGGGTTCATTCAGAATTTCTAGTCTTTACTGAGGGGGGTCTGCACTGGAATTTGTTTAGTGAGGGGAGTCTATACTTTGGGTCATCTGTACTGGGATGTCTGCTTTGATGGATTTTTACTGGGATCTGTGCAAGTGGAGGTGTCATTCTCTACTAGGAATGTCTATCCTTAGAATGTCTGCACAGGGGCGTGTCCATGGTTAACTGCATTGAAGCACGCTACCATACTTTGCAGAGCACTGTGTATGCAAATTATTTAGCATTTAATATCTTTGATGTGAAAGTCTTACGGAGCTTTTATACTGTTTCCTAACCCCCTAGAAGTTGCATCTTTCACGGCTGCTTCCTCACATAGGTCAATCTCCGTTTGAGGCCGATCCTTCTAGTGGGCTGGAAGAGTTGGAACTCTGTACTGCTGTCCCGTCTGTTTGCACTGGCACAACTTTAAAACGGGGAAGAAGGTATACCCCTTTACGGAGGACAGACAGCAGGACCTTTCTGACCAGCGCATCATCAGCATAGTGAGCTCGATTCTTCTAGTGGGCTGGAAGAGTTGAAACTCTCTACTGCTGTCCCGTCTGTGTGCACTGTCTCGACTGTAAAACAGGGAAGAAGGTATACCCCTTTACAGAGGACAGACAGCAGGACCTTTTTGACCAGAGCATCAGCAGCACAGTGAATGTGCTGTGAATGTGTGTTTACTGAGGGTTGTCTTTACAGGGTGGGTCTGTTGTGAAGTCTTTAGTGTAGGGTCTGTACTGGGTATACTGTAGGGTCTGTATTGGGCATGTCAATTGAAAGGTTTGTACTCAGAAGGGGTCTATACTGAAGTGGACTGCCCAGGGTGGATCTGTACTGTGGAGGTTTAAACTGAGGGGGGCTGTAATGCACCGCCTGGCAGTACCTTTATCAACCCACGGAATAGGATTCCCCTGAGCGCGCAGTTGAAATCCCAGTCTGCTTGTTCACCAGGGCCCCTGATGGTGGGGATTGACTTGGAGCAGACAGAGACCAGGCTGCGGCCCCTGACTACACCCACCCATGGTAGAGGGATCCGCCAGAGTTATATTCTGTAGAAGAGCCTGACGTGAAGAGGCTTATGGGTCCGTGCAAGACGGATGGATAGATGGCTGAGCAGAAGCGAGGTCAGACATACCGGGTCGGTAACCGTGGGGACAGTGCAGTACAAGGCAGCAGGCACAGAATAGTTGGGTCACTCGCCGGGTCAGTAACAGGAGGTCAGATCCAATGGGGGTATCCAAAGAGAGGTCAGACATGCCAGGGGTCAGGGCAGGAAAAGGCAGCACGGTCAGGATCAAGCAGGATCGGCAACAATCAAATAACAGATAACAGGAGCAGGAACAAGCAGATAAGACCATACGGTAACCAGTGTCAGTGCAGAGCGGATTTAAATAGCGTGCCCTGCACTGCCATTGGTGCCAGGTGCACGCCCGTGGTCCCGAGTGCGCATGCGCAAGTTCCGCCGTCGTCACGGCCGCCCAGTTCCTTGTGCCCGCACGACAGTGCGAATCGACATACTGTGCCTGCGCCGAGCAACACGCCACGGCGGCTCTTGACATTGCCCCCCCACGGGCAACCTCCGGGTGGCCAACTGATCTCTCCTCCATGGGTGGTTGCGATGAAACTCCCGGACAAGTCTGGGGGCATGAACATTTTGGGCTGGTTCCCATGAGTTCTCCTCAGGACCATAACCCTTCCATTTAATCAGGAACTGAGTCTGGCCACCTCTCTTCCTGCAATCCAAGATTGCTTCTTCTTGTTCATCAATGTTTACCGCTTCCGGGGGTCTGGACCTCTGATCTGGGAAAGAATCTGGTGTTGCTGGCTTTAGTAGCGACACGTGGAAGTCTGGGTGAATCTTAAAAGTTTCTGGATGTGTGAGTTCATATGCCACTTCATTGATTTTCCGTTTCACCTGGAATGGTCCCACAAACTTCGGTCCCAGTTTCTTAGAAGCGCATGACATCTTCAAATTTGTTGTCGTTAACCAGACCTGATCCCCATTTGCAGGATCAGTTCGCCTCTTCTTCTTTTGTCGAACGCCCTTTTACTGTCTTCCTGGGCCTTCGCAATTGCTTCTTGTAGCATCTTGTTGTTAGTGGAAAAAAAATCCAGCATATCCTGTGTAGCAGGAACTGAGCTTTCTGAAATTAGGCCCAACAAAAATGTGGGGTGAAACCCGTAATTTGAAAAAAATGGAGATTGCCCCGTAGCAGAATGATTTGCGTTATTGTATGCAAATTCGGCTAGTGGTAGGTGCGCCAGCCAATCGTCCTGGAGGAAAGACGTATAGCATCTTAGGTACTGTTCCAGCGTCTGGTTCGTCCTTTCCGTTTGCCCATTTGTCTGAGGGTGGTATGTGGACAAGAATGACAGTCTGATTCCTAAGACCTCGCATAATGCCTTCCAGAAATTCAACGTAAACTGGACCCCCCCAGTCTGACACAATGTCTTCTGGGATCCCATGAAGCCTTACTACTTCCTTTACAAAAATTTGTGCTGTTTCCAGAGCTGTGGGCGTGCCTCTCAATGGTAAGAAATGGGCCATTTTTGACAGGTGATCTGTAATTACAAAGATTGCTGAGTGGTCCTGTGAAGGTGGGAGTTCCACTATAAAATCCATAGAAATCATCTGCCACAGTCAGTCTGGTATGGGCAATGGTCGTAGTAAACCCCAGGCCTTGCTTCTGGTGGGTTTGTTCCTTTTACAAGTGGCACAAGTTTTTACATATCGTTCACAATCTTTGATCATGCTTGGCCACCAGAATGTGCGCTGGAGCAATTCTTGAGTCTTAGCATTTCCAAAATGACCTGCCAGTGGATGGTCATGGCAGTATCCGAGGACTAAGGTACGGGCCTCCTCGGGTACCGCAATCTGTCCTTCTTTCCAAAGAAGACCCTCCTTGCTGTGTAGAGAGACCCCGAGTGGATTTGGCATTCCAATGGATGCAGTCTGTAACCTGGAGCGTAGCTCAGTTTGGAGGGCGAGGAAGTTTCCTGAGGACAAGATAGTATCTGGTTTTGGGGCTTCTTCCGGATCCTGGAACATGCGCGAAAGGGCGCCGGCTTCATGTTCTTGGATCCAGGTCTATACGTCATATAAAACACGAATCCGGAGAAAAAAAGTGCCCATCTGGCTTGGCGCGGTCTCAGGTGCTTGGCTGTCCTCAAGTACTCTAGGTTTTTGTGATCTGTGAATATCAAGATGGGGTGCGTAGCCCCCTCTAGCAGATACCTCCATTCTTCCAGTGCCGTCTTGATAGCCAAGAGCTCCCGGTCCCCTATGTCGTAATTCCTTTCTGCCGATGTAAGCTTCCTTAAAAAGAACACCACGGGGTGCATCAGCTCCTTGGTACCCTTCCTCTGGGACAGGATTGCCCCCCACTGCGTTCTCAGAGGCATCAACTTCCAAAATGTATGGCAGAGAGGAATCTTGGTGGCTGAGAATGGGGGCTGTAGTAAATAGTTCCTTAAGGGCCTCAAATGCGGCTTGAGCCTCGGGTGTCCACCGGAAACGGACCCCCTGCTTGGTAAGCTGGGTAATGGGAGATACAAGACCCGAGAAGTTTTTAATGAACTTTCTGTAGAAGTTAGCGAACCCAATGAAGCGTTGCATGCCCTTTTTGTCCGTAGGTACTGGCCATTCCAGAATGGTGGATATTTTCTGAGGATCCATCGCAACCGCCCTGGTGGAGATGATCAGCCCCAAAAAGCATTTGTCTGCTTTAGCATATAGTCTGTGCTGACGTAACAGCTCCAGCACGCACTTGACATGACCCCTATGGGCCTCCAGGGAAGGGGAGAAGATGAGAATATCATCTAGGTAGATGACCACAAAAATGTCAAGATAGTCCCTGAATACATAATTTATGAAATGCTGAAACGTGGCTGGGGCATTGCAGAGTCCAAAGGGCATGACCAGGTATTAAAAATGCCCGAACCTAGTGTGAAATGCGGTTTTCCATTCATCCCCCTCCCTTATGCGGACCAGGTTATATGCACCCCTGAAGTCCAGCTCTGTGAACACTACTGCGGATTTTAACCTTTGGAACAGCTCTGGGACCAAAGGGAGTGTGTAGCGATTTTTTACCGTGATCTTATTCAACTCATGGTAGTCTATGCAGGGCCTTAGGGACTTGTCTTTTTTTTGACGAAAAAGATTCCAGCTCCGACTGGAGATGTGGAGGGGCGAATGAACCCTTTTTGGAGGTTTTCCTCGATGTACTCCTTGAGTACCTCCAGTTCCCGCTCAGATAGAGGGAATATTCGTCCAAAAGGGATCTCAGAACTAAGTAACAGGTCAATGGGGCAGTCGTATGTCCGATGTGGGGGAAGGATGTCTGCCCCCCCGTTTACTAAACACGTCAAGGAAGTCATGGTAGGCTGAGGGAATGACCTGAACCAGCTTGGCGTCCCCGTCCAGACATAGGAGGGACTGGGGAGCCGAGGAGGTTTGGGCGAAACAATGTTCCTGGCAGTACAGTGATTGAAATTGGATAGACCCGGTTTTCCAATTGATCTGGGGATTGTGTGCCCGCAACCAGGGGAGCCCCAGAATGATTGCAAACAAAGGAGATGCAATTGCATCCAGACGCAGGAACTCCCGATGGTGGCCAGCTACTGGTACTGGTACTGGATAGGTGGGGTCTCCCAGTCCACTAACCCTGATTTGATGTATGACCCATCAGCTAGGAAGATGTTTAACCCATGTTCCCTGGTCTGGAGGGGAATCTTCTCTTGGGTTGCAAAATCTATGTCCACGAAACAACTACATGCCCCGAATCAATGATGGCTGTCACTGACACGGTTCTTCCTGGGAGCTGGAAAGAAACGGGTATGGCTAAGTAGTTTGAATGGTTAACCTGGTTGGAGGACACAGTGGAAAAAACAGCAGTACACTTACTTAACTTCGCTGGACATGAACGCACTACATGACCTGCTTCTCCGCAATAGAGACAAAGGTTGTTCGCCTGACGTCTTTGGCGTTCCTCGGCTGACAGCGAAGGACGTGCCAATTTCAGTTGCATGGGTTCCGGTACATTGTCAGGCTCTGAATTCTGGCTTCCCCCTGGTATGGACTGGAACAGGGCACAAGGGAGTACCCATGTTGGTTTCTGACCCTGGCTGGACCTCTCCAATCTGTGTTTCCGCAGTCTGCGAACAATCTGTATGGCCAGAGTGATGAGATTCTCTAAAGAGTCAGGTAGGCCCATTCTGGCTAACTCGTCCTTGAGGGGCTAGGACAAGCCTATGCAGAATTGGTGGCGTAGAGCAGCGTCATTCCACTGTGTGTCTCCCATCCAACGTCTGAACTCTGACGCATACTCCTCCGCTGCCCGGCGACCCTGTCTGAGCGAATACAAGGCCATTTCGGCTGCAGCTGCCCGCTGTGGGTCATCATATAAAACGGCCATTGCATCAAAGAACTCTGTTACCGTCTCCAGATGAGGGTCGTGGGTCTCCATTAATCGGTGGGCCCAGCCCTGGGGCTCGTCTTGTAGTAGCGAGACAATGAATCCCACTTTCACAGCCTCGGAGGAGAAGGTTTGTGGTTGCAGACTGAAGTAGAGCTGACAAGCGTTACAAAAGGCCCGGAACTTTCCTCGATCCCCGTTGAAATGATCCGGTAATGGTACGTGGGGTTCCGGTGGGGGTAATGAGACCACCGTTCTGGAGGTAGGTTCGGAGGGTTCTCCGGCCCCAGAAGAAGGATTCTGGGATGTGGTGGCTGGTGAGGCTAGTGTTTGGAGGCGGTTCTCAAGATGCGTGTACCCATCCTGTAGTGTTTTGACGGCTTGGGTCAGAGCCGCCAGGTGTTGACAAATATCCTCCAATGCGGATGGTCCTCTTCCAGGCTTAGTCATGGCCGTATGGTTCTGTAATGCACCACCTGGCGGTACCTCTAGCAACCCATGGAATAGGATTCCCCAGAGCGTGGAGTCTAAGTCCCAGTCTGCTTGTTCACCAGGGCCCCTTATGGTGGGGATGGACTTGGAGCAGACAGAGACCAGGTCGCGGCCCCTGAGTACACCCACCCGTGGTAGAAGGATCCGCCAGAGGTATATTCTGGAGAAGAGCCTGACGTGAAGAGGTGGATGGGTCCGTGCAGGACGGATGGATGCATGGATGGCTGAGCAGAAGCGAGGTCAGACAGGTCGGGTCGGTAACCGTGGGGACAGTGCAGTACAAGGCAGCAGGCAAAGAATAGTCCGGTCACTCGCCGGGTCAGTAACAGGAGGTCAAATCCAATGGGGGTATCCAAAGAGAGGTCAGACAAGCCAGGGGTCAGGGCAGGAGAAGGAAGCACGGTCAGGATCAAGCAGGGTCAGCATACAATCAATTAACAGATAACAGGAGCAGGAACAGGCACATAAGACCATATGGCAACCAGTGTCAGTGCAGGGCGGATTTAAATAGCGCGCCCTGCACTGTCATTGGTGCCAGGCGTGCGCCCATGGTCCCGAGTGTGCATGCACGAGTTCCGACCGTAGTCGTGGCTGCCCAGGACCTAGTGCCCACACACCAGTGCGAATCAGTATACTGCGCCTGCACTGAGCCACACGCCGCGGCGGCTCCTGACAGAGGCTCTACTTGGCTTTTTTTGTACTGGGACATCTGTATTGTGGATCTGTACTGAGAGGGGACTGTACTGAGGGAGTGCTTACTGAGGAGGGTCTGTACAAGGATGTCTTTATTGAGGAGTGTCTATACTTTGGGGGGTTTACTGGGGTGTCTGTACTGAGGGGTATTTGTAGTGGTGGTTACTGGGGGCATTTACTAATGGAGGGGGTCTGTGATTGGGAAGAATCTATACAAGGTGGGCATTTTTTTCATAGTCTAGGTCTGTAGCCAGAAGTGCACCTGTAGCTCTTCTACAGCTTGTGCCTATCTGCCCTATATTGGCACTATATCCACTACAGCATATTTGTTTTTCAGAGTAGAGTAGGGCCTGGCCAGAGAGGGATTACTTTGATGCAGTTGGCCAGCTTTAACATGTAATGAAATACATGTGAACTAAAAATCCCTGTTGTTGAAAGTTTGCTAGATAGGGTGCAGAGCAGTGGGCAGAAGGTTCATTGAAGATTTCTAGTCCTTGCTTGGGGGGGAGGTTTGCCCCAGGATGTCTTTACTGAGCAGTGTCTGCTCTTCGGGGGTTTTACTGGGGTGTCTGTACTTAAGGGTGTTTGTACTGGTGGTTACTGGGGGTCTGTACTAATTGAGGGGGTCTGTGATTGGGAAGAATCTGTACAAGGTGGGTCTATATTGTATATTCTAGGTCAGTAACCAGAAGTACACCTGTAGCCAGTACCTATCTGCCCTGTGTTGACACTATATCCACTAGATCATTTGTATTTTTAAGAGTAGAGTAGGGATTGGCCAGAGAGAGATTACTTTGATGCAGTTTGCCAGCTTAAATATACATGTAAATAAACATGTACTGAAATACATTGAACTAAAATGTTGTGGAAAGTTTGCTAGAAAGAGTGCAGAGCAGCGGGCAGAGGATTCTGTTCTGTTTCAGCATGTCCTGGAGGTTGCATCCCTCACGGCTTATCCCTCACCTATGTAGATTTCTGCTTGAGGTCGATCCTTCTAGGGGACTTGAAGAGTTTGAACTCTGCACTGCTTTCACGTCTGTGTGCGCATTCTCGACTGTAAAACAGGGAAGAAGTTATACCCCTCTATGGAGGACAGACAGCAGTATCTTTTTGACCAGAGCATCAACACAGTGAATGTGTGTGTGCTGAGGGGTTGTGTACTAAAGGTTGTCTTTACTGGGTGGGTCTATAGTGTAGGGGGTCTGTACTGGGTATGTCCCCTCTATGGAGGACCAACAGCAGGACCTTTTGTCCTTTTTGAAATTAAATAACAGTTTTACATAACATAGCAACATCCACACATGTAGTGCACCTAACATTACAGGTGATGTATTCTCCCAAAGCAAATACAGCTTTGCTCCTTAATGCTTACTTCATTCCAAAGTTTCTCTTCTCCTTTAGTTTATCTTTTTCACTCAGCTAATGTGACTCCAGTGCTGATGAAGGGAGCAGAGGAGAGTAAAAAAATGACGCTGTGCAGGTGCCTGGCGTCCTGCTTATCAACTGATGCGTTATTGGTTTTTAGGACGCTGGAGGCTAGAAGGTTGTAATGTTGCACAATGAAAACAGGTGGCTTTGTGTAACTAAAAGGCAGGCTTAGTCCACCCACTGGTTTGTATACAATTTTTGGGCCATTTTTAGGTATTTTGCCAATGTACTCCTGAAGATACCTGAAAGCACCCTGGTTGAAAAAGGCTGCTCTACACATGCATCCTAACTATCCTCAGATTCCACCAACTGTCCCAGGATTTCAACAAAATCTCAGCATGCCATTGATCCATGCTGGAGTTCTGGAGCACAGTGCCAGAACAAGTTTTGACATTTGGCTCTAGTACCATGTATGTGCGCTCAAGTACCAGGTACCCAAGGTACTTGCACTCCTGTAGGGTACCCCAGGTCTCCAGCACCATGATCACCCTTCTCTTTGACAGCTAGCACATCTCTTCAATAGCTGCCTATCACAACATTACAAGGTCAGAGCAGAGGGAATCTTCCCCTAGGCTTCTCCTCGGCTCTGATTTGTCTCATGACACAAAGGGAGGAGAAGCCCGGGGGGAGAAGAACCTACCCTGATGCTGAGCTGCCCTGTATATGACTATAGATATATGCCTGTATAAGCTTTATGAGTGGGATGAATTGCACTGGGGGACACAATGATAGGTGTAAAGAAGTTCTAGGAGAAGGGTTGGGGAAGATTTGTGATGAGAGGGAAGATTTGGTGGGGAGGAGGATGTGTACAGAAAGGGGGGAATGTGCTAGAAGGGGGGGATTGTGCTGGGAGTGCTGACTGGGGGGAGGGAAAAGAGGATTTTAACTAGAAGGGCAATTTTGGGGGATTTGTGCTGGAAGTGGAAGTGAATTTGTGCTGGGAGGGGAGATTTGTGCTATAAGGGAGAAGAGGATTTGTACTATATGGGGGATAGAAGGATTTGGAAGGGAGAAGATTTGTGCTAGAATGAGGGGGAGTTGGAGAGATTTGTACTAGAAAGAGGATTTGGGGAGGGGAGAGGATTTGTGCAAGAAGGAGGCAAGAATTTAAGTTGGGAGGAGGAATCTGGAGAGGGGATAGAGGATTTGTGCTGGGGTAGGGGGATATAGAGGAGAGAATTTGTACTAGGAGGTGATGGGGCATATATTTGTGCTGGCAGAAGTGAGTATTCAGATTAGCTCTGAGATAGGGGATTTGTGCTGGGGGGAGTGAAGGTGGATTTGTGCTGGGATGGATGAGCATGCAGATTAGTGCATTAAAGTGGTGCAAAATATTCCTTGTGGAGGATTCAGGGAGGGTTACACACCTTGAACCGTGCACTCATCATTTTGTACTCCTGACTAGAGCTGAGCTCTATGTTTGAGTCGAACATAAGTTTGACTCGAACATGGACCATTCGTGTGTTCGAGGTATGAGCATTCGGCGGGCTGTTTGCCCCCTATGCCACACAAGACACTGCACCCTGACATTGTGATTGGTTAAAGCAATGCACCTGACCAAAGGTCAGGTGCATTGCTTTGGCCAATCACAGCACACAATGACATCACAAGGGGTGGGGTTCACCCCCTTGTGATGTCATGACAGTATTTAAGAACTATCATCCCCCCGCAGCTGTCAGATGGAGGGAGCCGGCATCGCAAGTGGAGTGGGTTTTTTTTATGTTGGGGAGGGTCGGCGGTGGTAGCGGGCATTGTGATTGACATTGGATCTACTTCGGGGGACATTTTTTTAAGTTTTATTTTTAATAAAAGGACTCGTCAAAGAATGTTTCCTGTCTTTTGTACACACCTTTTTTTTTGTGAATGGGTAGCGTACTGCATACTCATTCACATGGGGGGGCCTGGATCTGGTTGCCCCCTTGTTAAAGGGGGCTCCCAGATTCCAATAAGACCCCCACAACCACAGGCCAGGGTTGCGGGGAAGAGGCCCTTGTTCCCATCAACATGGGAACTAGGTTCTTTGGGGGGAGAGAACCCCCTGCCCCAAAGCACCCCCTATGTTGAGGGCATGTGGCCTGGTATGGTTCAGGAGGAGGGGGGACACTCATTTGCCCCCCCCCTTACCTGACCTGCTGGGCTGCATGCTTGGATAAGGGTCTGGTATAGATTTTTTTTGGGGGGGTTTCGTTTTTGTTTTTTTTATTTGTCGGGCAATGCCGAAAATCCTTTTTACATTCAGCTGTCAGTGGGGAATCCCGCTGACAGCTGAAACATTAAGGAATGTTTCACTACTAAAATACTGCATGACTTAATAATGTAAATCATGCAGTATTTTAGTAGCTGTGCGGTATCTTACCACACACTCAAATACAGTGAGATGCCTCTCAGTAAATTGTTTGTGTTCGAAGTTCGCGGTCAAACATTCTGTAGGTTTGAATGTTGGACCGTGAACCGAACAAGGGGGTGTTCGGCCCATCACTACTCTAGTGAGCATCAGATACTCCTGACCCTTGTACTCATTACATCACACACCCCGAACTCCTCTGTTATTTATTCTTAAACCGAACACTGACTGCAGTGCTCTGGGCGTTATGTAATCCTGACCTTTTCTCTCTATACATTGCACACCCCTGACCCCTGAAATTTGTTTCACCGTCTCCTGCACTATATACTGTACATAGAGTATGTGTACATTACACACTTCTCACCAAAATGTTTAGTGTTTTGACAGTTGCTGATTGCTAAGCAGTACCTAACTTTTTTAATGAACTTCTTTAGGTTAGGCTCAAAGTGTTAGCTCATTGTCTATTCTTATTGTGCATAAAAAGCAATGTGATGTGATGGAAATGTTGTATTTTTTTTTTTTTTAGATTTAGCTGAGCTTTATGTGCGTCTTTAAGACTTGTACTTTATGTATTTATTTATTTTTGTACAAGTGGACTTGCTTATTAAAAGAGAACTACAGGAATAAAAAAAAAAAACATTCATACTCACCTAGATGGCTGCAGCATCAATCCGATCATGCTGCTGTCCCTGACCGCCTCTACACCAAGAACTGAGCGATCAAAGACCTCTGATCGCTATGTTCTCGGCCACTACCAGCACTCACTGGACTGTGGGAGGGATGGGAGCAGCTGGCTTAGGCTCTCAGAGACCGGCAGCTGGGTGAAAACGGACATTGTTGTTGGGATCTCTGCAGAGCCTGGATCGGCTCCATGATGTCAGCTGGCAGCAGACTTTAGCCTGTTGTCAGCTGAAGCTGGGTCACAGGGGTGCAGAACTAAGAGCACTTCTGTGACCCACAAGATATGTATGGCCAAAAGAGCTTTGGCTATACTTCTCCTTTAAGCCCCTCCCACTGTTAATAGTTTGGCTACATACACTGTTCACCGCCACACACTTCATTATTACTTTCCATGGGCTGCCCAAATGTGCCCAGTTTTTTTACAATCCAAGCAACACGCGGCACTAAGGAAGACTGTCTCCTCCAGGCCGCCATCCCGCTCACTCTCAGCCAGCATCAATGGGGTTTCTTTGGCGATGTGGACAGAGTCATTGCCATAATATAAACATTATTGCCACCACGAGGGCAGGTAAGCAGCAGCCAGATTAGTGCAGGAGCTATACAGGAATACAGGGAGCACAGAGCACAGCCAAATATAGGCTGCAATCTGAAACAGTGTCTGCTTTAACACTTGCCAGGCTTAACAACAATCACTGCAAAGTCCTAACTACTAAGTGTCTTAGAGAGGGAAAATGTGTGTGGGTTTGGGGAGCAGTATGTACATGAAGGGGGGCAGTGTGTGCAGGGAAACGAGGGGTAGTGTGTCAAAAGGGCAGGACAGTTGGGTGAAGTTAATCTGGAATACTTCCGAGGTTGTGTTCATTTGTAGTATCTAATCACACTACTAAGTTACTATTTGGAGTAATTTAATCACACCAGCTTTTTTTCTGCAGGTCAGTGTCACCCTAACGTATCCCTCATCCTAAAGCTGAGAGGTATAACACATGGGCACTTGTATACCTTAGTTTATAAGCATTAGTGTGAAGAATGTCTATCAGAAATCAGCTGCAGATGTATCGTGCATCTACAAGGATTACAGGGTAAGCGAATGGAGTAATATTGGATGCTGCAAAACTTCACTGACTATGGGTTATGCACTATATATACACACTTTGCCACCAGGTAGACTTTTTATTTGTGAGTAGCCCTGAAAATGTGAACAATTCCTGAAACATTTTTTCATCTCAGATACCTGTACAGCAGGGGTAAGCAAGCTTGTGGAAGTGGAGATCTACCCGAACAACATGGGCGAAATTGAAGATCACCGGGCAGTGTCCTACATGTGTAACAGAGTGTATCACTCAACATGTGTACACCCCTGGCCACTTCAGCTAAAGGGGGTGTGGTTGGGGGGTGTAAGGGTGGTAAAAACATGGTTCAACTATGTGGTTTTACTGTCCTGCTACCCCTAGAATGCTGCCTTCACGATGCACCTGCAGCTTTCCTGCCCTTTGCCTTAGACCTCTATTATATCCTGTGGGTTTGGTGAGATTTTTGAAACTGTACCAAAACTCCTGAGTTCAGGAACTTTCATGTGTTTTCATAGCGCACACCAAACCAACAGGATATGTTAGAAGTTTATTGCTAAAGTGAAGCTAACCCACAGGAAAGCTGCGGGTACAGTGTGCAGCACCCCCAGTACATCAGTGTGAAAGCAGCCTAATAATTGTTAGCCCTGTCATAAGTGCTATTTTGCCCATATAGATGCTGTTGTGTCCATATTGCTTCCTAATGTGCTTTTATATGGGCACAACAACATCTTTATACTATTGTGCCCATATAGCTGCTGTTGTGCCATCTATATTGGCACAACAGCATCAATATCAGCACAACAGAAGCTACAGTATGTCGGCACAACAGTATCTTTATACTATTGTGCCCTTATAGCTGCTTTTTGCCCATATACAGGTGAAACTCGAAAAATTTGAATATCGTGCAAAAGTTCATTTGTTTCAGTAATGCAACTTAAAAGGTGAAACTACTATATGAGATAGACTCATTACATGCAAAACAAGATAGTTCAAGACGTGATTTGTCATAATTGTGATGATTATGGCTTACAGCTCATGAAAACCCCAAATCCACAATCTCAGAAAATTAGAATATTACATGCAATCAATAAAACAAGGATTGTACATAGAACAATGTTGGACCTCTGAAAAGTATAAGCATGCATGTGTACTCAGTACTTGGTTTGGGCCCCTTTTGCAGCAATTACTGCCTCAATGCGGTGTGGCATGGAAGCTATCAGCCTGTGGCACTGCTGAGGTGTTATGGAAGACCAGGATGCTTCAATAGCGGCCTTCAGCTCTTCTACATTGTTCGGTCTCTTGTCTCTCATCTTTCTCTTGGCAATGCCCCATAGATTCTCTATGGGGTTCAGGTCAGGCCAGTTTGCTGGCCAATCAAGCACAGTAATCCCATGGTCATTGAACCAGGTTTTGGTGCTTTTGGCAGTGTGGGCAGGTGCCAAGACCTGCTGGAAAATGAAATCAGCATCCCTATAAAGCTCGTCTGCTGAAGGAAGCATGAAGTGCTCCAAAATCTCCTGGTAGACTGCTGCGTTGACCCTGGACTTAATGAAGCACAGTGGACCAACATCAGCAGATAACATGGCTCCCCAAATCAACACAGACTGTGTAAACTTCACACTGGATTTCAAGCATCTTGCAGTGTGTGCCTCTCCATTCTTCCTCCATACTCTGGGTCCTTGGTTTCCAAATGAGATGCCAAAGTTGCTTTCATCAGAAAAGAGGACTTTGGACCACTGAGCAACAGACCAGGTCTGTTTTTCTTTAGCCCAGGTAAGACGCTTCTGACGTTGTTTGTTGCTCAGGAGCGGCTTGACAAGAGGAATATGACATTTGAAGCCAATGTCCAGGATACGTCTGTGTGTGGGGGCTCTTGATGCACTGACTCCAGCCTCAGTCCACTCCTTGTGAAAGTCCCCAACACTTTTGAACGGCCTTTTCCTGACAATCCTCTCTAGGCTGCGGTCATCCCTGCTGCTTGTGCACCTTTTTCCAGACTTCCACACTTTTCCCTTCCACATAACTTTCTATTAATGTGCTTTGATACAGCACTTTGGGAACATCCAACTTCCTTTGCAATTACCTTTTGAGGCTTTCCCTCCTTATGGAGGGTGTCAATGATGGTTTTCTGCACAACTGTCAGGTCAGCAGTCTTTCCCATGATTGTGATTCCTACTGAACCAGACTGAGAGACCATTTAAAGGCCCAAGAACCCTTTGCAGGTGGAATGGCTTAATTAGCTGATAAGAGTGGGACACTTTGAGCCTAGAGTGCACCTTTTCACAATATTCCAATTTTCTGAGATTGTAGATTTGGGGTTTTCATAAACTGTAAGCCATAATCATCACAATTATGACAAATCACGGCTTGAATTATCTTGGTTTGCATGTAATGAGTCTATCTCATATATTAGTTTCACCGTTTAAGTTGCATTACTGAAATAAATGAACTTTTGCATGATATTCAAATTTTTTGTGTTTCACCTGTATATACTATTGTACCCATATAGATGCTGTTGTGTCCATATAGCTGCTATTGTGCGTTATATGGGCACAACAGCATTGAGATAGGCACAACACAGCATAAAGATGTTATTGTGCTCATATAACTGGTATTGTGCCCATAAAAATGCTATTGTGTCCAGTGTCCTTATGCCCAGTAACACTGACCTTGCAGGGCTGCTACATAGGGTGGATCCCACAGCTCCTAGGAATAAGAGTCAGAGTGTTGTTGATATCACTCCACCTGACATTCCTGCCAGGACTTTAGATGCATCAGCTTATGTGGCTAGCTCATGCCTTTGTGAAACTGCTGCCTCCACGGCACTGCTCCCTCCACAGCTGGCGCTACACACCTGCAAGTAGTTCCTCTGCTTCCCTTGCACCTTCATTCATGGTATGCGACTGCAGGTTGGCAAGCCCAGGCAATCTGTCAGTCATCTGGCCATGATCAACTGGTAGATGGCGGTCCACAGGTTTTCGACCTGGGCTGTACAGTGACTCTCTTACACTAATGCACATTTAAATATGTCCTAAATAGTAACTAACCCAGATGACCCACTACTCATACCACGCGTGTGAATCTGGAAGTTGTTTTCCTGACAATCTCAGCTTGGAATACACTATCAGGCTACAGTTCACTCAACAGCATGTGTTCACCAAGAGCAATAAACACAAGGTTTATATTTAAAGTGTGTAAATAAAGCCTGGTACACATGGGTCAAAAACTGACCAGTTCAGCAGGAACCAGATGACTTTCGGTCCATGTGTACAGCAGTCTGTTCAACAGAAGCTGGTCTAATGACTGGCTTCCGTTAAAAGGGCATGCTGGAAAACCAGCATTCGATGAGTGCTTGCAGCCAATGGCAAGTGCTGATGAGAGTGAGAGAGAGAATTTGTAGTCTGAGCCCACCTTAAAGTGGTTGTAAAAGCTATTTTTTTGTTTACTGAAATAATAAATGGTATACTTACCTGTTCTGTATCTGTACAATGGTTTTGAGCAGAGCGCCCCTGAACCTCTTTTTGGGTGCACTGCTGGTACTCTCCATAATCTCACACTTCTACGACTGCCACCATAGCAAGGCGGCTGCTATGGGGAAACTTGAGTGGGAATGTTCCCCAGCTGGGCTTTGTATGCCTATAGAAGCACACAGTGTGTATGGGTCACACCCCTCCTCCCAGGATTTGATTGACAGCAGCAGGAGCCAAGGGTTCCTGCTGCTGCCTCTGTGTCCTGTGGGAGCATTGAGAGGGGAATGTGCAGCTGCAGACAGGCATAGCGCAGGATCAAAAAAAGGCTCAGGTAAGTATTTACAGTTGCAAGAAAAAGTATGTGAACCCCTTGGGATTATGTAGAGTTTTGCGCGAATTGGGCATAAAATGTGCTCTGAACGTCATCTAAGTCACAACCATAGAAGAACACAGTCTGCTGAACATAATACTACACAAACATTAGATGTTGCCATGGTTTAATTGCACATAACATGTAAACATTCACAGTGCAGGGAGGAAAAAGTATGTGAACCTTTGGACTCAATAACTGGTTGACCCTCCTTTAGCAGCAATAACCTCAACCAAACGTTTCCTGTAGTTGCGGATCAGACCTGCACAACGATCTGGAGTAATTTTGGACCACTCCTCTTCAGAAAACTGTTTCAGTGTAGCAATATTCTTGGGATGTCTGGTGTGAATCGCTCTCTTAAGGTCATGCCACAGCATTTCAATCTGGTTGAGGTCAGGACTCTGATTGGCCACTACAGAAGGCGTATTCTGTGCTGTTGCAGCCATTGTTTTGTTGAATTACTTGTATGCTTTGGGTCATTGTCCTGTTGCATCACCCATCCTCTGCTTCAGTTGGCTGACAGATGGTCGTACGTTTTCCTGCAAAATGTCTTGATAAACTCTGGAATTCATTTTCCCATCAATGACAACAATCCGTCCAGGCCCTGAGGCAGCAAAGCAGCCCCAAACCATGATGCTCCCTCCGCCATGTTTTACAGTGGGGATGAGGTTTTGATGTTGGTGTACTGTGCCTTTTTTTCTCCACACGTAGTGTTGTGTGTTCTTCCCAAACAACTCAATCTTGGTTTCATCTGTCCACAGTATATTTTGCCAGTAGTGCTGTGGAACATCCAGGTGCTCTTTTGCAAACTTCAAACATGCTGCAATATTCTTTTTGGACAGCAATGGCTTCCTCTGTGGTGTCCTTCCATGTACTCCATTCTTGTTTAATGTTTTCCTTATTGTAGATGTGTCAACAAAAATGTTAGCATGTGCCAGAGATTTCTGTAGGTCTTTAGCTGACACTCTGGGATTCTTCTTTACCTCATGCAGCATTCTGCATGCGCTGTGCTCTTGCAGTCATTTTTACAGGATGACCACGCCTAGGGAGAGTAGCAACTGTCAGGAATGGACTTGCCAGTAATGGTGGGACTCACCTGCCTTGTGGGCTGCAGTACCAGGTCTGGCCAGCGGGTGCTCCCAGCAATCAGAGATTCAACCCTGCAGCCAGCCAAACACCTGAAGTTGATTATGCAGGTATATTTAAGGGATGGCCAGACCTGCAGTCTCTGCCTTGGTGTGTGGTTTTCCTGGGCCCTGTATCTTGTTCCTGCATTCCTGTTCCTGTCCCTGTTCCTGTCCCTGTCTCTGTCTAATTCGTTGCTGACCCTGCCTGATCCGGACCTCTGCTGACTTCTCCTGTTTTATCCCTGGCTTGTGACCCCGACCATTCTCTGCCTGACACCCTGTACCTACCTGCCTGATTGTTATTGACCCGGCCTGCCTGACGACGCTTGCATTGTATGTACTGTTATCTGTGGGTGGTTTGGTTCGTTTGCACTGTGTTATGTTTTAGTATTGCACTGCGTTTATGTTTGTATTGTTAGTCTTTTTAATAAATTATATTGTTTATAACTTATCTGAAGCCTGCGTTTCCCTGCGTCAGTTCACATACCTCTGGTCACACCCCGGAGCCCTGACATTACACCAAGGCCAATCCTGACCAGAAGTGGCTGCACAGGGAAGCCATCTTGGCTTGTTGCTGGGAAGGATGGATCTTGATGAGGTTGTGTATTTATCTCTGCTAGTGTTTGATGACAGAGAATATGCTTATCAGACTCTGAAGGAGTATACCCGGGATGAACTGCTAGAATGTATATGGATCGCTCATTGCCTAGTAGATCAGGGCACAGAGTTCTCTGAGGTGCAGCCATTGATTCAGGTTTGTGCTGAGTTGGTTTCATGTGGTACCCCCGAATGCAGGGATGAATTTTTGCCCCCATTTAGTGCCGACCAGGTAGAGTCCCTGGTATGGTTATTAGAGGATGATGTGGACTACTTTCTGGAGCGTTATTCTGCATGTTCACAACAGGTACTAAGAGATTGTATAAACGCAGTGCAGTCTTTGGTCAGACAGGCTTTGTGTAAGCTCAGCTTTGTTCAACCCATACTGCAGACATGGTCAGACTTGTTGCACCCAGCCTCAGTCAGCTTGCAACGTCATTCCTCTGCTCAAGGCACTCTTCCTGCATCCCCGACAGCACCCCCAGTGACTTCCCAGTATACTCTAACTACCACATACCAGTCCTCTGTTCCCACTCGCTGCACCTATCCTTTCTTTAACCCTGTAAAGAAGTCCTCTGTAGCAACTGCTCCCTCCTCTGTTCCATCTTCCAGCTCTTCTCTGTCCTCAGCTGCTCCATTCGTTTGCAGACCTGCGTTTACTTGCAGTGCTCCAGTAGTTAAAACCAGAAAAAAGTGAAAATTCTTTCCAACCAGTACCATCCTGCCAGTATCCAAACCGGTGAGCCTGCCGTCTGAGAACCTGCCTTCCGTGGTTCAGCCTGGTGCCTCGGCACCCGCACTTCAGCCTGATGCCTCTACCCAGCCTGATGCCTCTACCCAGCCTGATGCCTCCATTCAGCCTGATGCCTCCACCCAGCCTGATGCCTCCACCCAGGCTGATGCCTCCACCTAGGCTGATGCCTCCACTCAGCCTGATGCCTCTATCCAGCATGATGTTTCTACCCAGCCTGATGAACTGATCCAGCCTGATGATTCCATTAGGCCAGTTGACTCGATGCCCGCTGTCGATCCAGGCGATCCGATACCTGATGACCCAGTACCCGCTGTCATGCCTGGTGACCCGATGCCCGCTGTCGAGCCAGACGATCCAATGCCTGATGACCCAGTGCCCGCTGTCATGCCAGATGACGCGATGCCCGCTGTCGAGCCTGGTGACTTGGTGCCCACTGCCTTGCCAGATGACGTGGTGCCCGCTGTCGAGCCAAATGACCTGATGCCTGGTGACCCGATGCCCGCTGTCGAGCCAGACGATCCAATGTCTGACCCAGTGCCCGTGGTCATGCCAGTTGACTCGGAACCCACTGTCATGCCTGGTGACTCGGTGCCCACTGCCTTGCCAGATGACGCGGTGCCCGCTGGCGAGCCAAATGACCTGATGCCTGGTGACCCGATGCCCGTTGTCGTGCCTGATGACCCGGTGCCCGCCGCTCCGCCTGGGAGCCCGGTGCCTGCCGTCCCTCCCGGGGGTCCGGCGCCCGCCGCTCCTCCTGGGGGCCCGGCGCCTGCCGCTCCGCCTGGGGGCCCGGCGCCCGCCGCTCCGCCTGGGGGGCCGGCGCCCCGCGCCCTGTCTGGGGACCCGATGCCTGTCGCCCCTCCTGGGGGCCCGCCGCTCCACCTGGGGGCCCGATGCCTGTCGCTTTACCCGGGGGCCTGGTGCCTGCCGCCCCTCCTGGGGGACCGATGCCTGTCGCCCCACCTGGGGGCCCCGATGCCTGTCGCCCAGCCTGAGGGCCCGGCCCCCGCCGCTCCACCTGGGGGCCCGATGCCTGTCGCCCCACCTGGGGGCCCGGCGCCCGCCGCCCCGCCTGGGGGCACGATGCCCGTCACCCCACCTGGGGGCCCGGTGCCCGTCACCCCACCTGGGGGCCCAGTGCCCGTCGCCCCTCCTGGGGGCCCGGTGCCCATCGCCCCGCCTGGGGGCCCGGTGCCCATCGCCCCTCCTGGGGGCCCGGTGCCTGTCGCCCCTCCTGGGGGCCCGGTGCCTGCTGCTCCGCCTGGTGGCCCGGTGCCTGCTGCTCCGCCTGGTGATCCGGTGTCCAGCTCGATGTGCCTCTGCCCGGAGTCCAGCTCCATGTGCCTCTGCCCGGAGTCCTGCTCCCCCAGGCGGAGCGGCGGATGCAGGGACTCCAGGAGGGGCGGCAGACACCGGGCCCCCAGGAGGAGCAGCAGGCGCCGGGCCCCCAGGCGGAACGGCGAGCGCCGGACCCCCAGGCGGAGCAGCGGGCGCCGGGCCCCCAGGAGGGGCGGCGGGCACCGGGGCCCCCAGGAGGAGCGGCAGGCGCCAGGCCCCCAGGCGGAGCGGTGGGCGCCGGACCCCCGGGAGGGTCAGACATTGGATTGTCTGGCTCGACAGCGGGCATCGGGTCACCAGGCATCAGGTCATTTGGCTCGACAGCGGGCACCGCGTCATCTGGCAAGGCAGTGGGCACCGAGTCACCAGGCACGACAGTGGGCTCTGAGTCAATTGGCACGACAGCGGGCACCGGGTCATCAGGTACCGGATCGTCTGGATCGACAGCGGGCACCGGGTCATCTGGCGTTGGATCGTCTGGCTCGACAGCGGGCATCGTGTCATCTGGCATGACAGCGGGCACTGGGTCATCAGGCATTGGATCGTCTGGCTCGACAGCGGGCATCGGGTCACCAGGCATGACAGCGGGTACTGGGTCATCAGGTACCGGATCGTCAGGGCCCTGTATCTTGTTCCTGCATCCCTGTTCCTGTTCCTGTCCCTGTCCCTGTCTCTGTCTCTGTCTGATTTGTTGCTGACCCTGCCTGATCCGGACGTCTGCTGACTTCTCCTGTTTTATCCCTGGCTTGTGACCCTGACCATTCTCTGCCTGATTCCCTGTACCTACCTGCCCGATTGTTATTGACCCGGCCTGCCTGACGACGTTTGCATTGTATGTACTGTTATCTGTGGGTGGTTTGGTTTGGTTCGTTTGCACTGTGTTATGTTTTAGTATTGCACTGCGTTTATGTTTGTATTGTTAGTCTTTTTAATAAAATATATTGTTTATAACTTATCTGAAGCCTGCGTTTCCCTGCGTCAGTTCACATACCTCTGGTCATACCCTGGAGCCCTGACAGCAACAGTGCTAAACTTTCTCCATTTGTAGACAGTCTGTCTAACCGTGGACACATGAACATCAAGGCTTTTGGAGATACTTTTGTAACCCTTTCCAGCTTCATGCAAGTCAACAATTCTTGATCGTAGGTCTTTTGAGAGCTCTTTTCTGCGAGGCATGGTTCACATCAGACAGTGCTTCTTGAAACCAGTAAACCCAAAACAGGTGTGTGTTTTTTAAGGGCAGGACAGCTGTCAGCAACATATCCAATATCATCACACTGATTGGAGTCAAGGTTGGCTCACTCCTGGCTCCAATTAGCTCTGGGAGAAGTCATTAAGCTAGGGCCTCACATACTTTTTCCTCCCTGCACTGTGAATGTTTACATGTTATGTGCAATTAAACCATGGCAACATCTAATGTTTGTGTAGTATTATGTTCAGCAGACTGTGTTCTTCTATTGTTGTGACTTAGATGACGTTCAGAGCACATTTTATGCGCAATTCATGCAAAACTCCACGTAATCCCAAGGGGTTCACATACGTTTTCTTGCAACTGTATAACTTTTGGCAAACCAATCAATATATGCTTATTGGGATTTTTTTACCAAAAATATGTAGCAGAATACATATTGGCCTCAACTTATGAAAAACATAGTTTTTTTTGCTTTTTTATGGGACGTTTTATAGCAGAGAGTGAAAAATATTGTTTTATTTAAAAATGTTCGGTCTTTTTTGTTTATAGCACAAAAAAAACAAAAAAACAGAGGTGATCAAATATCACTAAAATAAAGCTCTATAGACACAGACACAACTCAAGGAAGTGGAGGTCACATGTTTCCAGTGACATATTTTCTGTATATTTTTGAAGGCACTGTAGTCTTCCTGTGTACATTTCTGCAGAAACATTAGTCTGTTATTTAGCAAACGCACAGAGCACATAGGCTTTGTAATTTCTGTAAAATCTGGGGCTCCCGCATGCAAGTGACATCATCGCTGCTCAACCAATCACATGGCCGGAGCCCGCGAACCCAGAAGCAAGACCGGGTGAAGATGGAAGCCCTGTCATCGGTGACAGCATAAGCTAAGTCTTTCATAATGTGCTAGTATGAGATGCAGAAATTAAGTTATGTGTAATAATATGGATGACACAGGGAAAAAGTATTGAACACACTAACTGAAATGTATTAATTACTTTGTACAAAATCCTTTGTTGGTAATAACAGCTTCTAGACACCTCCTGTATGGAGAAAGTAGTTCATTGCTCAGGTGTGATTTTGGCCCATTCTTCCACACAAAAAGTCTTCAAATCTTGAAAGTTCCGTGGGCCTCTTCAATGAACTCTAATCTTTAGTTCTTTCCATAGATTTTCTGTTGGATTCAAGTCTTCATTTTCTTTCTTTGAAACTAGTTGAGAGTTTCCTAGGCATTGTGTTTGGGATCATTGTTTTGCTGTAATATCCACCCTTGTTTCATCTTCTTCATCCTGGTAGATGGCAGCAGATTTTTATCAAGAATGTCTTGGTATATTTTTCCATTCATGCTTCCTTCAATGACATGAAGTTTGCCAGTACTGTATGCTGAAAAACAGCCCCACAAGATGATGTTCTCACCTCTAAACTTCATTGTTTATTATGGCATCCAAAGAGTTCAATTTTGGTCACATGACCAAACTATATTCTCCTAGTATTTCACAGGCTTGTCTAAATGTTGGGCAGCAAACTTTAAACAAGCTTCAACATGCTTTTTCTTCAGCAATGGAGTCTTGTGTAGTGAGCATGCATACAAGCCATGGCAGTTGAGTGCATTACTTATTGTTTTCTTTGAAACAATTGTACCTGCTAATTCTAGGTCTTTTTGAACCTCCCCCCCCCCCCCCAAGTGGTCCTTGGCTCTTGGACAACCTTTCTGATAATTCTTTTCACTCTGTCAGAAAGAGTAACCGGTTTATGGTGAAATTATGTTCTTTCCACTTCCAGATTATGGCCCCAACAGTGCTCACTGGAACATTCAGAAGTTTGAAAATCTTTCTGTAACCAATGCCATCAGTATGTTTTGCAACAATAAGGTCTTGAGAGAGCTCTTTGCTTTTACCCATCATGAGATATCAAGAGGACAATAGCATGTAAATTATTACCATATAGACCTGATAATGCAAGAAAGAGTACATAGAAAATACAGACTAATATATAATGTATATGGATCATATTACAGAACAGTATGTAATTCTAATTCTTCATTTAGGCCACTAGGGGCAAAGATATCAAGAGTGTAGATCCAAAAGGTCTCTCTCTTGCAGAGCCGCTTATAGCGCTCTTCCTGGGGGAGACCCCGGATATAGATCCAATAACTCTCAGGCCAACCGAGGGATGGGAGTGAAATTCAGAGAAATGTTTGGGGACACTTAATTTATCTTTCCCATCATTTGCTGAGTGTCTATGTGCACCAAATCTTTGGTGCAGTGTTCTGCATAGAGGAGTCCACCAGGGAAAGATGAAGAGTAGATAACACATTCTGATGATCAGTTGTAGAACTTTTTTATATTGTAGGTTTTCCCTTTAGTGGTAAATTGTTTTTGTCCATGAACACTTGACACTTGAGGGTTTGGTTGATAGCCAGCTCTATCAGCATAGCATACTGCACAGGAAGCAGTTATTTGCTTGAAGCAGGGTTCCCAAAGTGGTCAGTATTGACCCCCAAGAGTCAATGGACTATCCAAGGAGTCTATAAAATGGCTGAGGTCTAAAGAGCTAGGAAATAGTTTGGGGGTCAATAAGTGGTCAGTAAATGATGGAAGGTTAATTAGGATCAGTTAATCTGTTGTGGTATCTGTAGTGCTCCATGTTTAGGTGACGTGGCCACTGGTGAGACAGGGTTACCCAGGACTGGAAGGTCAGCCACCAGCAAGAGCAGCCTTTAGTTGTATCTATCAGTTGTGTTTTTTCCTAGGGGCTTTGTTTTGCCAGCATGATTTGCATTACATGTCTATGATTTTCCACCTTCCCCCCTTCTAGTAAGTATATACGTACATATTCACTTCCCGCACTGAATGAACTCCCTTACCTCAGCATCTGTTGGAGAGCCAGTGAGTTCACCCATCTCCCGCCTCCACGTCCTGCCACAACTTAGTATCTGTCCCTCTGCTCCCTAAAATCTCCCCCCCATTTCTATGTGCACTCCTGAACGCCCGATCGGTGTGCAACAAGCTTACCGCCATCCACGACCTCTTTGTTTCCCGCTCCCTCAACCTCCTAGCTATTATGGAAACCTGGATCCAGGCCACTGACTCTACCTCCCCTGCTGCACTCTCCTACGGAGGTCTCACCTAGACCCACTCACCCAGGCCCAACGGTCATAAAGGTGGTGGGGTTGGTCTGCTCCTGTCACCGCAGAGCACCTTCCGAGTCCTCCCAAACCCCCCCTCTCTATCCTTCTCCTCCTTTGAGGCCCACTGCGTCCGACTATTCTCCCCAACCCCCCTGAAGATTGCTGTGATATACCGGCCTCCTGGATCCATATCCCACTTCCTGGATGACTTTTCCTCCTGGCTACCCTTCTTCCTCTCCTCTGAGCTACCCACCATCATCCTTGGGGATTTCAACATCCCTGTCAACCTCGACAACCCGGCCACATCCCATCTCCTCCACTTAACCTCCTCTTTTGCACTTGCACAGTGCATACAATCCACCACCCACTCCGACGGTAATATCCTTGATCTCGTCTTCTCCAACTGCTGCGCTCCCCACAACCTCACTAACACCCCCTTCCCTCTCTCTGACCACAACCTGATTACCTTCTCTATCTCCTCATCCTCCAACACCTAGCCCTCCAAGTGTCACTCTACTACCAGCCATAACCTCCGCAACCTTAACCCTGCCCACCTCCACTCTGCAGCTGATCAACTCCATGACAGCATCCTCCCCCTGTCCTGCCCCGACTTGGCTATGACTGCCTACAACAACGCGCTGTCAACAGCCCTTGACTCACTAGCAGCTTTCACCACATGCAACATCAGACCCCGACCGCTCCAGCCCTGGCAGACTGATCACACCAAAACCCTCAAACTACACAGTCATGCCCTGGAGCGACTATGTCGCAAAACCAAATCCCAACAAGCCTTCACCCGCTACAAATCTGCCTTCCACACCTACACCTCCTCCCTCCACGCAGCCAAACAAGCCTACTTCCTGACCCTCATCAAGGCCCTCTCCTCCAATCCTCGCCGACTCTTCTCCACCTTCAACTCTCTACTCTCGCCACCCCCACCTCCACCCAGCACCTCACTCACCACCAGCCGTAACCTCCGCAACCTTAACCCTGCCCCCCTCCACTCTGCAGCTGATCAACTCCATGACAGCATCCTCCCCCTGTCCGGCCCTGACTTGGCTATGACTGCCTACAACAACGTGCTGTCAACAGCCCTTGACTCACTAACACCTTTAACCACATGCAACATCAGACCCCGACCGCTCCAGCCCTGGCAGACTGATCACACCAAAACCCTCAAACTACACAGTCGTGCCCTGGAGCGACTATGGCGCAAAACCAAATCCCAACAAGCCTTCACCCGCTACAAATCTGCCTTCCACACCTACACCTCCTCCCTCCACGCAGCCAAACAAGCCTACTTCCTGACCCTCATCAAGGCCCTCTCCTCCAATCCTCGCCGACTCTTCTCCACCTTCAACTCTCTACTCTCGCCACCCCCACCTCCACCCAGCACCTCACTCACCACCCTTGAGATTGCCAATCACTTAAAAAAAAAAGATTGACACAATTCGCAAGGACATCGCCGCAACTCACACGCCCTCTCAACCCGACCCCTCCCACACAGCTACCCCCTCATCCCCCCTCTCCCTCGACATAACCCGCAGGGACTTCGTCGCTGCTCAAACTCCCTCTGTCATGATCTGGGTCAGGTTCAGAGACCAGTTGCTATAGCAGTGTAAGGCTTACCTTAAACCAGCAGGATAGGTACACAGGCAGGTCACCCTAGGAAATCATGCAGGCTCACCTGAGGTGCGGGGTCTAAGCATTAACCGGTTTTCACCAGAGCTCCTAATGGTGGAGATGGATTTGGCTGTGTGTCAATACCAGGTCGCAGATCTCAGGATCACCCCACCAGAGAATGAGCAAGCCGGTAACCGATAGCGGATCAAACAGATTAGGGATAAGCAGAAGCAAAGTCAAACAAGCCAAGGGTCGGTCACAGATGGTAGTGGATGAGGATGAGACAAAATCATTGTCAGAAACAAGCCAAAGGTCGGTAGCGGAGGTGTAGACGGCAGCAGGAACAATAAGCGGGATATTGGCTGGTAAGGCACAATAATCTGGCAACCAGGAAGTGCAGAGACATGGCTTTTATAGGAAGTTCATGGGAGGAGCAAGGAGTTCAAGGTTCAAGACAAAACAGGGCAAGGCAGGATCATCCAAAGAATTGTCAAGGGAGCTGTCCAGCATTCCAGGTGACTCAGTGAGAAGAAACACTGTCTCTCACCGCAGAAGGCCCAGGTTCGATTCCAGGCTCAGACACCCTCCAACCCTGTTCCTCCTCACTCAGCTACCCCCTCATCACCCCTCTCCCACAGCCCCACCACTGCTCTGACCTCCACTTCCACCCCACCCTACATTCCTCATACTTAAGCCCCCCCAACACTCCGCACCTTTGACCTTTCTACCATCGAGGAAGTCTCCAAGCTCCTCTCTGATGCCCGCCTCACCACCTGCCCCCTCGACCCTATCCCCTCACAACTCCTACGACCCCCCTCCATCCTACACTCCCTCACCCACATCTTTAATCTCTCCCTCTCCTCCAGAATTTTCTCCCCCCCTCTGAAACATGCACACATCACCCCCATACTTAAAAAGCCCTCTCTGGACCCCGAACAACCTCAGACCCATCTCCCTGCTCCCATTTACATCCAAACTCCTCAAGCGCCTAGTCTACACCCGCCTAAGCTCTCACCTCAACGACAGCAACCTCCTTGATCCCCTACAGTCCAGCTTCCGTCCCCTACACTCCACTAAAACTGCCTTACTTAAACTCTCCAACGACCTGCTAACCGCTAAAGCTAATGGCCACTATTCAGTGCTCCTACTCCTTGACCTCTCTGCGGCCTTTGACACAGTCGACCACCCCCTCCTCTTCAAAAAACTACACTCCCTTGGCCTCAGAGATTCTGCTCTCTCCTGGCTCTCATCCTACCTGTCACAACGCTCTTTCAGCGTTACCTATAATGCTACCACCTCCCCCTCACTCCCCCTCTCTGTTGGGGTCCCTCAAGGCTCCGTCCTCAGGCCCCTTCTCTTCTCCATCTACACCTACTCCCTTGGCCAACTCATACACTCTCACGGCTTCAACTACCACCTATATGCCAACGACACACAAATCTATCTCTCAACCCCCCACCTCACCACCTCAGTCTCCGCCCGAATCACACACCTACTGAGCGACATATCAGACTGGATGTCGCTCCACTTCCTTAAACTGAACCTCTCCAAAACCGAGTTTCTTGTCTTCCCCCCAGCCTACACACCACCCCCCATTGATTTCTTCATCACATCCAACAACGCCACCATCAAACCCGCCCCGCAGGCCAGAGTACTTGGTGTCATTCTGGACTCCAACCTATCCTTCCAGCCCCAAGTCCAATCTTTAACAAGCTCATGCAGACTCCACCTCCACAACATCGCCAAAATATGCATGTTCCTAACCCCAGAAACCACTAAACAGCTCATCCACTCCCTCATCATATCACGACTCGATTACTGTAACTCCCTCCTTACTGGCCTGCCTCGCCGCTGGCTATCCCCGTTTTAGTCGATCCTGAATACGGCTGCCAGACTCATTCACCTTTCCAACCACTCCATTTCCGCCACCCCTTTCTGCCAATCCCTCCACTGGCTTCCAATTGCACAACAGATCAAATTCAAAATCCTAACACTGACGTACAAAGCCGTCCACCATACTGCCCCAAATTACATCACCGACCTAATATCCAAGTACCACCCAGCACGCACTCTCCGCTCCTCACAAGACCTCCTTCTCTCTAGTTCCCTGGTCTCCTCCTCCCATGCCCACCTCCAGGACTTCTCCAGGGTGTCACCCATCCTCTGGAACTCCCTGCCCCAACCCATCAGATTATCACCTACTCTCCTCTCCTTTAGGTGCACCCTGAAAACCCACCTCTTCAGGGAAGCATACCCCACCCCCTGCTAACTTGCCGACCTCCTCCACTCTTCCTACCACCCCATCCCCCACAGCTATCTCCTCCTGTGCTACCATCCCCTCCCTCCTAGATTGTAAGCTCGAAAGAGCAGGGCCCTCAATCCCCTCATGTTTTGCATTGTATTGTTGTTGTTCTGTCACATGTTCTGTCCCCCTTTGTAATGTACAGCGCTGAGCGAACTATTGGCGCTTTATAAATACTGTATAATAATAATAATCTCAATCTCAGTTGTAGAGAGAGTGCGTATATCCATAGTGATAGGAGTTGAAAATGATATTAAGCTGATGCATTGTAAATCAGCTTGATATCATTTTAACTGGATTTTATTATGATGAAATGTGTAGATTTGTATCAATAAACCTACAATTATGTGTATTAAATTTCTTATGTGGTTTAGTGTGTGATGTACTTCACTTAAAGCCCCAGGGCAAATATAGAAAACAATTGTGTATATAAGTCTAGATAGGATTTTTGTATCAGGGTAAAATGACAAGAGACAAATCCATCTAACCCAGTGAATTTGGGATTTCAGAGCTTACTGACTTGTATTGACGGACAAGAATAGGTTTTATTAAGCCCTTCTGTTAATCATTATCTCTGCTCGTATATGACTTTTCGCATTGCACAAGACTGACAAACTGAAAGGTAGGTATGTTCCTATGCTCGTGCTAAAACGCTTTGTACAATTTATGGATAATTCTATATGGTTAAAGGAGCAGAATGTAAAAGGAGATTCCTAAACAAACAGATTCTACATAATAAGCATTTGGAATAAAGCCAGAATAGAGTCAGGTAATATCATCTGGGCCAGTGACTTGTGATCTTAGTGTTCCTGAGCTTCAAACATCACACTGATTGATCCTCAGTGATTGCACAGTGATCATGAACCTTGGCTTACTTGCCTGCCAGGTGTACAATGTGATTACAAGCAGTACTCAAATTATTTACAAAGCAGAAGAATACTGTATCTAATAACACATTCATCCATAGGAATATTTCCATAGGAAATTTGGTAAAAGAATCATGTTTTTATCTGCACATTTATTCAGGGTCAGTGGCTTGCAAAGTAGCAAAGCAATGCAATTAGCATTACAACCAGGCCACTGACATTTTAAAAAAGTGAGTTTAGCAATGGCAGCCTACCTGTTTCTTAATGACAGTGTTTTTTACTTTAAACATTGTGGTACTAAACCACAAAAGTAATACCAGTCTGTTTATGCAGTAACGCATGCTTGTTATACTCATTGTGGAACCTAAGGGGTTAATCCTCTGCTTTGTGTAAAAAGGCTGTTTGATCCTGACTTCTCTGATCATTCCCTTCTTCCAGTGTCCTCTTATCTCCTAATAAGTAAGACATATGGTGGGGAGTCACTCTGCACATGCTCAGTTTGATGTATATTGCTAGAGAGGTTTTATTTTCTTGGGAGAGTGCATGTGATCACCACAGGGCTAATCAGCAGAGGTCAGGGGTTATGCACCTCCTAGAGCAGAAAGAAAACTCCTCCTACAAGCTTTAACCAGGCTCTGCTGGACACTGAAAGAAGTCACAAGACTGCTATATACTGCTGATAAGAAAAGGTATTTAGCAGTTTATATTTACTAATATATTTGCATTTCCATGTTGTGTGTACTGTGGGAGACCAGATATAGTGAATGCAGGATCCTGGGGTTAGTAACACTTTAACGCAATGCAGATTTCTGCAAAAGACCTTGTGTAACATACCTGGTGATAGAGCCTAACATGTAGATGTAGGCTTCTCTTACACCTCCGGCTCAGGAGTCCTGGTAAAGTGACAGGAGCACCTGAGAGTGGGCACGGGTGTCTGACTGGTCTTCCATAGCAGGATGCTGGGGAGCTGCACGAGGTGGGTGGATGAGCAGGTAGTGCAATGCTGATGAGCAGGCTGTGCGTTTGCTGTGGAGCAGGTTGTGCGTTGCTGCTGAGCAGGCTGTGCGTTGCTGTCAAAAGTTCCTTACGTTCTTGGAGGGTTTTCTTTCTGAAGCCGATACATTTCTTAAGTGGATGTGGTTTGTTACGTATTGGACTCTGGCAATTTGGGTCCTCAATTCTCTTGTTTTGATCAGTCTTTTCAAGAACTGTAGCAGGTGCAGGTAGAACATTAGTCCTTTTCACTAACGCTGGACCTCTACGGTCTCTATGCGACATACGTGTGTTTGTAGGTCTTGGACAGCAGCGTGTACTGAGAAAGTTACAGTCCCCATATGAGAAACTTGGGTCATTCTTAGTGTCTGCAATTCTTTTGATGAACTCACATAAGTAGGAAAAAGGAGGAAAGGCAACTCTATGTTCTTCCTTATACTTTGATCCGAGCGCTGCCCATCTTTCTTGAATTCCATATGGTAGCTTGAGAACAATAGATTTGATGCCATGAGAGGTGTCAAGGTAACTGAGACCAGGTAAGTTGATGTCAGCCTTAGCAAGTTGAAGCTCTAATAGAACATCACTGAGTTCTTGAAACTTTAGATTGTCACTAGCAGAAATCCTTGGGAAGCTTTGCAATCTTTTGAATAAAGCATCTTCAATGGCCTCTGGGCTGCCAAAGGTAAGTTCAAGTCTGCCCCAAGCAGCATTAGGGCCTGCAGCAGGGTTGTCAATATGAACTGCTTTGAGTCTCTTGATTTTTTCAGTAGACTGTGGACCTAGCCATCTGATGAGTAGATCTAATTCCTCTGTGGCATTGATGTGTAGGTCTCTCTTTGTGGCCTTAAAAGTGGATTTCCAGCCTCTGTAATTTTCAGGCTTGTTATCAAACTTGGCGAGGCCTGTCTTAACAAGCTCTATGCGGAGCATGTATTTAGCAAACTGTGACATGTCCGTGTTTTCATATTTTGGGTGCATGACTGCAGTTGGTTGTGATGTTTGGTGGACTTACGTAGAGTGACTTGGGAACATATGTTGCTGCTAAGGCATTCAATGCTGGAGCTGGCTTAAAGTCCATTGACTTGTTGGTTTGAAGAGTAGTGCGTTTGAAGAGTAGCTGCTGTGACAGGAAGTTGAGGTTCTGGAGAGGTGTGTGAAGAATCTGAGACATAAGATACAATTGAGTGTCTGGAACTGTTGTCTCTTTTGTTTTCACTAGTAGCTTGTTCTAAGACCCTTAACCTTGCCATGGCTGTGGCATGCTCATTGTTTTTCCAAAACTTCAATTTCTGCCTTTGACATGTGGCTTCAGCTTCTTTCTCTGCGTTCTGATGTGCGGCCTTAGCCTCCATTTGTGCGGCCTGAGCCTCTCTTTCTGCTTTCTGATGTACGGCCTGAGCCTCCATTTCTGCGGCTTGAGCCTCCAATTTTGCTTTCTTTTGGGCGAAAGCTGCTTGAGTTTTAGAAGCTTCAGCATCAGCACGGGCTTTTATTAGTTGTTTACTGAGTGTAGAAGATCTTGATTGTAGGTATTTGGAAGATCTTGAGGAGTGTCTAGTAGACGCAGAGCGATAAGATCTGGATTCATGGAGCTGCATTATTCTCACTTCTACCTTTGTCTTTGTTCGCACCACTAAATTGTCTCTTTCAAGACTGAGCTCCTCAAAACTCCTTAATTCTTCCAATGACTCTTGAGTGTGGTACCGCTTTAACAGAGCAATATATTTAACAGTCTTTGATAATTCTCATAAGCAACATTCAATTGCTGGATAGCGCCCTCTAGTTGTATTGGCTCATGAGATTGTTGGGAGAGAGCAGACATGCATTTAACAGTATTAGACCATAAGTCATTAATATTAGACAGCAATTCTTCTTTATCAGTATTAAAATTCTCTTGCACTTTCCAGGTTGGATTTCTTAAGCGTTTTTCTCTTTTATCTAAGTCCTGCTCTGGATGAAGCTCTGATTGTGGTTGTGTATTAGTTTCCCCAGACTGTATATTACTTTCCTGAAACATCATGTTAGCAAGGAGAGGGGTTGATAGAGTTTACAGAGAAATGTATCAATTGTTCTGTGGGTGAGCAGGTTTCATAGGCAATGGCTGCAGGAAGATTTTCTTTTTTTTTCTTATACGTTCACAGATAAGAGTTGTGTTGTAATGTGTACAGCTGCAAGGTATAAACTTGTTTGTCCTGACACTGATGAGTGTTATGCTGGGATATACTTGTAAGCATGTACAGACTTGTGTAGAGGTGGCTGCACTCTCTATAGCTGTTATATCCAGTATCCATGTAACATCTCACTGTGTATACTAGTTGGCAAGGATTATTATGAAGACAGTTCACTGGTCCTTTGATTAGCCAGGTTCATATGAAGCATTCCATGCATCTTTTGACTGTTCTCTCTCTCCAATCTAAGCATTTATAGTGTGATCTCTGTAACTTACAGTTGTGATGAGATAGCGATAACTTCAACCTCAGTTGGATAACACAGTCAGTGACTCAATGAGAATGACATCTTGTAGATCTTGTGAAGTTTATTCCATAAACTGAGAGAATTTTACAACAATGAAATTCTATAGGTCAAAAGATCATACTGTTTCTTGCTCCATGCCATGAGGCTTGCTACAATGTATCTCTGGGAAAGGGGGAGGGCTATCTATACAACATTAGCTAAACCAAAGGAAAGGGAGGAGCAGAGACAAAATATAGAAAACATTTAAGGGCATATGACAGTCAATATGACAGTCATCTGAAACATGACAACACCCCTAAGTGACAATGTCCAAATTGGGCCCAAAGTGTCAATATTGTGTGTGGCCACCATTATTTTCCAGCACTGCCTTCACCCTCTTGGGCATGGAGTTCACCAGAGCTTCACAGGTTGCCACTGGAGTCTTCTTCCACTCCTCCATGACTACATCACGGAGCTGGTGGATGTTAGAGACCTTGCGCTCCTCCTCCTTCCATTTGAGGATGCCTCACAGATGCTCAGTAGGGTTTAGGTCTGGAGACATGCTTGGCCAATCCATCACTTTTACCCTCAGCTTCTTTAGCAAGGCAGTGTGTGGTCTTGGAGGTGTGTTTGGAGTTGTTATCATGTTGGAATATTGCCTTGTGGCCCAGTCTCTGAAGGGAGGGGATCATGCTCTGCTTCAGTATGTCACAGTACATGTTGGCATTCATGAATCCCTCAATGAACTGTAGCTCCCCAGTGCCAGCAGCACTCATGCAGCCCCAGACCATGACACTCCCACCACCATGCTTGATTGTAGGCAAGACACACTTGTCTTTGTACTCCTCCCCTGGTTGCCACCACACACGCTTAACACCATCTGAACCAAATCAGTTGATCTTGATGTCATCAGACCACAGGACATGGTTCCAGTAATCCATATCCTTAGTCTGCTTGTCTTCAGCAAACTGTTTGTAGGCTTTCTTGTGCATCATCTTTAGAAGAGGCTTCCTTCTGGGACAACAGCCATGCAGACCAATTTGATGCAGTGTGTGGTGTATGGTCTGAGCACTGACAGGCTGACCACCCACCCCTTCAACCTCTGCAGCAATGCTGGCAGCACTCATACATCTGTTTCCCAAAGACAACCTCTGGATGACGCTGAGCATGTGCACCCAACTTCTTTGGTCAACCATAGTGAGGCCTGTTCTGAGTGGAACCTGTCCTGTTAAACCACTGTATGGTCTTGGCCACCATGCTGCATCTCAGTTTAAGGGTCTTGGCAACCTTCTTATAGCCTAGGCCATCTTTATACAGAGCAACAGTTCTTTTTTTCAGATTCTCAGAGAGTTCTTTGCCATGAGGTGCCATGTTGAACTTCCAGTGACCAGTATGAGAGAGTGAGAGCAATGACACCAAATTTAACACACCTGCTCCCCATTCACACCTGAGACCTTGTAACACCAATGAGTCCGGGGAGGGAAAATGGCTAATTGGGCCCAATTTGGACATTTTTACTTAGGGGTGTACGCACTTTTGTTGCCAGCGGTTTAGACATTAATGGCTGTGCGTTGAGTTATTTTGAGGGGACAGCAAATTTACACTGTTATACAATCTGTACACTCACTACTTTACATTGTAGCAAAGTGTAATTTCTTCAGTTTTGTCACATGAAAAGATAAAATCAAAGATTTACAAAAATGTGAGGGGTGGATTCACTTCTGGGAGATACTGTATATATATTCAGTCAGTGAAAGAGTATACCTGTTAATCCTGCTAATCAGTTAGCATTGTTCCCAGTACTGTGTACTCTGTGTGGACTACAGAACACCCCCTCCCTATGATGTGTAGAAGAAGAGGGGATGTGTTCTGTAAACCTCTCCTAGGCCAGGAAGTGTGTTACTGACAGAATCTCTAAATACACAAAAAAAGCCTGAATAATAGATTGGATGCAGCCACCACATCTAAAGACTGGAAAGCTGCAATGTATTAAATCTTTGTTTATACAAATGTAGCGCTACCCTCGCTGGAACCGTTACTAGGGGTATATGGGATGCCCAAAGAACTGCAAACTTGAGGGCAAACATCTTAGCAACAACACTGTACAAAACTGAAGATCAGAAAAATAGCACTGATGTTCCTTTGATGTACCTCCTCAGACCCCGAATGAATCCTTCTTCTTCATCCGGCTGCACTGAGGGGATCCCTGGGCAAGGGATTCCAAGATCTGCAAATTAAGTATTCCTGGATGAGAACTAGTTGGGTCTTGTACCTGACTGCCCTCTCCCTTCTCTGGCCCAGGAGGTGTAGAAGTACTCACACTGTCCATTCCTGTTAGCTTGGTGGGTTGTAGCAGCTTTCAAGCCTTTCCCTGAGTTGGCTCATTCCCTGCTGATTGGATTGCCCTTCCTAGGAGATGTGGCACAGTGGAGATCCTTCTGTCCAGCAACCATCCTGTATGTAGGCTCCCCTCCTTGGGGCCCCCTCCCAGGCTCCATTTTTCAGCACCTTCCTTCAGTCCATCTTCCACCCAACTTCTCTGCTGCACAGGCTCTGTCATATTTAAGGATTGCTCTTGGCCACCATGCCTGTCCTCCTGCCTTTGGATTGGCCAATTTCCCCAAAACATGCAAATCTGAGCTTCCTTCCCTCCTCTGCCCCTCCTCCAGAAAGTGCCAGAAGTTTCTAGAAGGGTGGGAGGGCTCTAAAAGCCCTAACCTGTAGAACCTCCCAGCCTGTCGTGAGGTGAACCCACTACCTCACTCCCAGGCAGATTCATCCTAGGCTTCTAATAAGCTTCTGACTAAAAAAAACACAAATCCTATCTACCTAGAGGGTGCTACAGCAGTATGCTATGATACGGATAATGGTTCTGATCAAAATCTAAGGTCCCTTTCACATGGGTGTTCCGCATGTCCATTTTTCATCTGTCTGTTTACGAATGAAAAATGGACATCCGTGTATTTCTGTGGAATAGCGAATGTAAATGGATGATCATCTGTTTACATCTGTTAATGTCTGCATCCATTAACATCTGTTTTTTAAACCCTATTTTTCTTCCGTTAAAAAAAAAGCAATGGACAAAAAATGGATGTAAACGGACAAATGGGATGTAAACGAACGAAAACTGATGTGAAGTGATCCATTTTTTCTTGGAAAAATGTGACTGAACTGATGAAAAAAACAGAACGCCCGTATGAAAGGGGCCTAAGACAGACAATAGTTCTGCATAGCATAGTGCTAACCTTACCAATTTAATGAGACCACAGATATTTTTTTTTACTTTTCCATTTGAATCTGAATTAAATGCAAATTTACACAATGCAAATTAATTCTCTTATGAATTCATTAAAAAAATCAGCACATTTATTTTTTCAACAAACTACTCTAGGTATATTCCTTAGTACAGTAGGATGGAAAGGGAGTGGCAACATTCTGAGCTAATCATACTTCCACTTAGAACTGTCAGTCTTTCTTCTTGGACATGTATGCAGAACGTGAGAATATGACAATCTTTAAAGTGACCCTGTGGCTATAATAAAGTGTATGCACAGGTAAAAGTTACAAAAGTACATAAAAATGCTTTTTTTGATCTGCCAGAAATTAAAAAATCTCCCAACTGACAGTGAGCTGACAGCTCTGCCTCTGCTGCCCTGAGGTCCCCATAGTGTTGTCAGCCCTGCCTAAGCTCTCCCCTTTTGGGATTTAGAACACCTCCCCCTCACGCTATGGAGATGTAGAGAGAAGGAAGGGTTCTGTAATCTAGCAGGGGAGAACTCAGGCAGGGCTGACAACACCATAGGGATTTCAGTGCAGCAGGGGCAGTGTTGTCAGCTCACCACAGTTCATTAGGAGATCCCTGAATTTCTGGCACATCAACAGTTTTTTTTTTTTTGTGTACATGCAATGTTAACTCCTTGGCGTCGGCACCTCCCGGCCCTTTAAGGGTTTCAGAAGCTGGGTGGCGGGGCGGGGTTTAGTGTCATGTGACCGCCGTGACACGATGTCACGGCGGTCACATGATCGCGCAAGGTCCCGATCGAAAGAGGAGATCGGGATCTTTTCGTGAGTACCGGACATGTGTGCTGGGAGCGCGCAGGGCACGAGCTCTTAGCATATATATCTTTTTTTAATAGAACGCAAATGTGCGGCCACTTGGCATCTAGGCCCAGACTCCGGGAGGCCTCACATTTGCGTTCGGCCGGCGCCAAGAGGTTAAACAGACAAAATATGGGGCAGTATGCATATACTGTAGTGCAGAGAGGTACTGACATAGCACCCTCCTAGATATGTGCTAGAATTAGGTAAATTTAGTCCTGGCTCATTGTATCCAGTGGAGCTGCATTCTTGCTGTTGAGTAAACTTAGTTTGGCTCACTGTAATCAGTGTGGCTGCAATCTCCTGTTTAGGCAAATTTAGTTCTAGCTCACTGTAATGAGTGCAACTGTATGTGATTGTTTAGGTCTGTTCTGTGTTTCACAGGCTGCAGGTTTGCTTGCTCCTTCTGCCTTCTAGAAACTATAGGATGTCCTGGTATAGTAAGGCAAATGAGCAGCATGAATATTTATGCTGTCTCAGCCAATCCCTGTGGGATGATTGCGCAGAAGGGTGCTGGGAAACTGTATAAATATAATGGGCCCTGATGAAGTCACGTTAAGCGTGACAATACGCTTTGGTGGTGACGCACTTCCGGTCGGACGCCTTCTTTATTTACATTGGACACCCATGCAAGTACATCTGATCTGAGGTTTGATTTACATGTGATGTACAAGATGATTTTAAATGTGAGCATATTCGATATGTGATACTTTGTTTGGTGAATAAATAGTTTTACACTATGCAAGCATTCACTTATATTTTCTGAGGGATCAAGTGGCTGCAGCCACCTTATGTGCCTGAAGAGGAGATCTGCTGCCCTGTGAGCCTGTGCTGGAATCTGTACATGAGGGGAGGTCAGTGTGGAGAGCTCTGGAGGATTACCTACTAGTAAGGGTCCATGTGTTAGTGATCCTGAAGGCCTTTTGACCCTGTGCGGGTCGCAAGAGGGAGGTGAGTGGGCAATTCAGCCATTTTTGGATATCTTTGCACATTTATCAGCACTTTTTTTTTTCTTCTTCTTCTTCAAGAATTGATGTGGACTTTATATATGGTTTTTTGTATATTGTCAGGTGTTTTATATTTATTCATTTATTCATGTTTGCATGATTAGTTCTTAGTTTATGCGTTTATTGGGATGCAAGTGTGTTTTGTGTTATATGGTGGGAACTGATTTTTAGTTCCGGTGGGAGGTTTTTTTAGCACATTGAGTCCTGTTGTGACTTACTTGTTTGATTTGGAGCACTACTGGATCCCATTGGATTACTTGGGGCACCATTTATGTTATTTGGTCCTTTTAGGACCTCGTATTGACACTTGTCACATGTGATTATTTATGAGTTTTTTGCACTATTTAATATTGTGTGTTTATGTTATTTGTGTCACTAATTTTGCACTGTTTCACTTATTCATTTATGTGTGAAGAATTTTTATGGTAGTAGCGCTGCATCATTTGTGTTTCATGTATAAATAGTTTGAGACTTGGAACAGTTTGGTCTTGTCCTGGAGAGGGAACATCCAGCCTACAGGGCATGCTGTCCTCCTGGGCAGTTAGCATGTGCTTCTCCTTTCTGCTGCTCATCATGTTTCCAGCCTTGATGGCCAGGGGACCCATTTTACAGTTATTTTGCTGAAGCTGATCAAGAAATTCTCCTCCTTGGTAATCTAGTCTGGTATCACTGGAAAAGGAGTCTTGAAGATACTGGAAGGAGGCAAGGACTTTTAGTGAGTACAGAACTATATGAGATATCCCTGAGACTGTGTGCTGCTGCCATACCTCCTGCAATAGAGTCAGCCTATGTCAGTTCTACCTAAAGGGAATGCACTATTATAGTGTTCCTGAAAATCTTAGTCCAATATTTTCTGCAAGCAAGGACTCGTGCTCTCATTTTCTAAGAGGAAGAGTAGTGTCCTGGAGTTCGTTGCTAGGAGTTACTGGATATCCTACAGATACCCTCTACCTATCCAAATTGAAGGTTCCATTAAAGCATCAAAAAAGCATATCCCTATACTGAGGCTGAAGAGTGACTGGAACTGTGTGCTTGGCTACGGTGCAATAATTGGGAAAATAACCCTGGGCAATCATACAGCGGCTCCTACGGGGATAGCACTACACAAACACTTTAAACATGGCAAATCATCCTATACCTGTTAAAGAAGAATATAAACTCACCGGCCACTTTATTAGCTACACCTGCTCAAGTGCTTGGTAAAACAAATTGCTAATCAGCCAATCACATGGCAGCAACTCAATGCATTTAGGAATCTAGACATGTTGATGACTTGCTGAAGTTTAAACTGACCATCATAATGGGTAAGAAAGAGAATTTAAGTGACTTTGAACGTGACAGGGTTGTTGGTGCCAAAAAGGCTGGCCTGAGTATTTCAAAAACTGCTGATCTACTGGGATTTTCTAGAGTTTACAGAAAAAGAGAAAATATCCAGTGAGCGGCAGTTGTGTGGATGAAAATGCCTTGTTAATGTCACAGGTCAGAGGAGAATGGTCAGACTGGTTCGAGAAGACAGAAAGGCAACAGTAATGCAAGCCATAGACGGGTCGAACATCGGCCGATTTTTTTTTTTTTTCAAAAACGAACTATCGGTTGTTCGTTCGGCCGACGTTACCACCAATGGTAAAAAAAAATCGGCCGAAAAAATCATAAAGTTCGCCCCATAACTTCTGTCCCATCCAGGTCATGGCTCATGCGAGGATTTTTTATTGGTAAAACGATCGTCCAATTTGCCCATCATTGCCGGGAAAATCAGCCGATCGTCAAAATCGGCCGCAAATTTTCCAACATGACCGATAAAAAAACTGTGCAAAAAACCTAAAAAACAGCCAACCAATTAACCCACTAACAGTGCGAAAATCGGCCAATTTTTTTTTCGGACAAAAAATCACCCGATTTTCGACCCGTCTGTGGCCGGCATAACTCAAATAACCACTCGTTACAACCAAGGTATGCAGAATACCATCTCTGAACACACAACACATTGAACCTTCAAGAAGATGGGCAACATCAGCAGAAGACCACACCAGTTGCCACTCCTGTCAGCTAAGAACAGGAAACAGAGGCTACAATTTGAACAGGCTCACCAAAATTGGACAAGATTGGAAAAATGTTGACTGGTCTGATTTCCCTAGAGATGGTTGTGCGTGAAAATCCCAGTAGATCAGCAGTTTTAGTAATACTCAGACGAGCCTGTCTGGCACAACCATGCCATCTTCAAAGCCACTTAAATTCCCTTTCTTCCCCATTCTGATGCTCGCTTTGAACTTCAGCAAGTCATCTTCACCAAGTCAAGATGCCTAAATGCATTGAGTTGCTGCCATTTGATTGGTTGATTAGCAATTTGAGTTAACAAGCAATTGAACAGGTGTATCCTAATAAAGTGGCCAGTGAGTGTATATACTGTGACATTATGAAAGGTGAGGTGATTGATGGATGCTATGTGTCACCTTGCATGCATTCATATCTAGGAGACTAAGGCGGAGTCCAGTCTGGGTTTTCCAGGCCACTTTGGCAGAGTTGGTTCCAAAACGGATTCTGTGGTCTACTAATTACCACCAGCAGGTGGTATAAATAAAGCAGGACTGGAGCAAGAAGTTGCTCTTGGCCTGGGACTCAGGGAGCCATACCTGAGAGAGCTGTGGATGAAAGATCTTGCTTTGTACAAGAAAGGAAAAGGTTTGCACCAGGGGTGGACTGACAACTCATGGGGCTCCCGGGCAACAGGGGATCATGGGGCCCCTGTGTCCTCGCCCACACTCAAAAGAGCCTATGAAAAGGTACCAGGGGCATCTCATGGGGCCCCCTACTGACCCCGGGCCCTCGGGCAGTGCCCGAGTTCCCAAATGGTCAGTCCGCCCCTGGTTTGCCCAGTGTTTTGTTCTGTTGGTGACAGGGAGAAACCCTTCACCTGTGAGATAGGAATCTCTTCTGTTTAGTAATTAGTAGGATTAGTAGAATTTATTTTCTGTTCTGTTTTGTTTACTATGCATGCAACCTTTTAAATAAAACTAACTACAAGTCAGATTTTTAAGAAAGACCTGCTGCCTGGACTACCTTTTTCCCAGGGAAGGTGATCCCCCGCCTGAGCTAACCCCCGCAATACTTATTTCTTCTGCTTAAGCTGAACACTGCTCCAATCCCCAGAAAAAACAGGATCCACTACCAGCTTTTGTATTCAGGAAGTGGCTCTAGTATTTCAAATCACAACTTTCTATGAATGAATGACACAATGGTGTAAAGCAGTGATCTCTAAACCCTTTAAGCCCTTTGCTTGGCTTTTTCCAGTCCTTGGGACATGATTCCTCTCACTGATACAAGGCATTATTCCTTCCACTGACACCAACAGTGGGGCATCATTTCTGCTACTAACACCAACAATGGAGCACTATTCCTTCCACTGACCCTGACAGTGGGCACCATTCCTCCCACTGACACCCACGATGGGGCACTATTCCTTTCACTGACACCCACGATGGGGCACTATTCCTCTCACTGACACCCACGATGGGGCACCATTCCTCCTACTGACACCCATGATGGGGCGCTATTTCTCTCACTGACACCGACGATGGGGCACTATTTCTCTCAATAATTCCAATGATGGGTCATTGTGTACTCTCATTGACGCCAGGCCATTTCTACTCCCACTGGCCACAGTCCAGCCCCCTTAATGTCTGAAGGGCAGTAAACTGGTCCTTTGTTTAGAAAGTTTGGAGACCCCTGCTGTTGAGGGAGGAAGGAAGGAGGGGAACCAGGTTAGGGGTAGGAAGCTGTGCGTACTAACCATGATTCTTGTTACACCCTAAATACAGGTGTAATATGAAACATGGTCAGAAAGGTGGAGTTATCTTTTAATCATTTGCCATCCTTAATCTGTATATATACAGCTATGAGAACAGATACTTATACCAGAATCATGGCTGCAGCCAGGTATCAATTTTTTTTCAGCTGTTGATGGGCTTTCTAGTAAAAGTGATCTGAGTGGCTCTACAGCAGCCTGATCACATTTGGAATGGCTCACTCCTCTCCCACTGCCATTCCCAGGCCCTCCTGTTCAGTCGGGAAGCCCAGGACCGCTATAAACTGTTAGGTCGTCTGTCCACGAAGGAGCAGATATTCCTCCCTCTCCTCTGTGACGAATGAAGCTGGAAACAACATGAATTTCATCACTTCCAGCTTCGGTTCTGTGTTGGCCGATACAAGTCAGCAAAGCAGCTGAGCAAACCGATATTGGTTTGAACAGCTGTCTTGGATAGCAGAGGAGGGACCAGGGGTCTTATAGACCCCAGATCTGTCAATAAAGAAAACCTGTTACTGCCCAGCAATCACACACATGTAAACGGTAATTGCTGTCAGACAGAGAGAAATAATTCTAGCACCAGAGCTCACGCTTGACTGGTAAACTCTAAAGGCTTTTAAAGTGTCGCTGTAGATTTTTAGGTAGCGTAGTTTGTCATCATCCTTGACATGTTGGATATCTGTTTACTTGATGCAACATCATATTTTAATTTGCACTAAAAATTGGGTATTATATTGTGCTTGTGTGTAAAACGTGCATTTGATAAACAGTTGTGCAAACATTATGCAGCATAAAAAACTGCAGCAACCACCATTTTATTTTCCAGGGCCTCCAATTTCAGAAAATATACAATGTTTGTGGGTCACTGACCTAGCTGTGCTGTCTGTCAGGAGGGCTTGAAATTGGCTGAACAGATTTACAAATCCTTTAACAGGCAAGGCAGTTTACATACAGGTATGTGTGCTTTACCTGCGTATTTGATGTTAATCCCAGAGCTCAGCTCTAGTTTAACACTTTCACTTATTTTATTTATTTTTTGTAATATTTCTAGTTTTGTTTTTTTTTAGCAGCAGCTGAGCCGGTTTATCAGCTTCAGGGATTAGCATCATTTACAGCTTTGAAACATAACCTTTAAGCATGAAAATGTGCAGCCGACAAAAAAAACCCCTCTTTTGTTTTGACTAAACTCCGCCCACTCCCTTTTTATTCATTCAGTGTGTTTGGATCCCGGCATCTGCTCTGTTAGCAGCCTGCAGCACACAAGCCTGTAAATAAGCATCATCATCACATCATCTGTTCTGTATTTTCTTCCTGAAAAAACAGTTCCAGTCTCTTGTGCAGGTACGCAGTTTTCTCTGTAAAGACATGTATTATTGTTTTAGTTTGATTTCCAGGAAGCAGCTGTTTTAGCAATCAGTATTGCATAATTAAGTGGCAGTTACTCCATTCGGTTAAGCAAAAAGCGATGCACACAGAGCAGAGCAATGCGACTCAACCAATCAGAATTCTTATTTTATTGTACTAACAGTGATAAGGTGGAACCTCATTGGTTAATTTTTTCTACATGACTCTGCCTTATTGAATAAGCAACTCTCTTACTGATTAGGGTTTTACATGAATTTCAGTTGAAGTGAACCTGTGCTCCATTTTAATCATTTATGGCCATGTAAGGGGAGTGATCCTGCCACTAGCATCAACTCGCCAGCAACAGGATGGCTAAACACAGGATGAGAATATCAGATGAATGATTGTCTGTTTTTTTTTGTTTTTTTTTGTATGCTATTCTTATTGCGAAAATGAAGAGGTTACTAAAGTTAAGAAAATTCTTGTATACAGAATAAAAATTCTGAAGTGATATTTATTTGTATTGAATTTTTGGCCGCAAAATGTTCTGTTTAAGCAAAAATCATACGAGAAAAATTTTTGTGCTTGTCCCTTTGATTAATTTTGGACGAAAGCTATGTACTAACACTCAGGTTATCATACGATTGCTTCAAAAGCAGTATTTTTCGTACAATTTTCTGATCATGTGTACTAGGCTTTACAGACCGCTAACTTTTTCTTATAGATTCGCTCCTTCACGAAGTGTAAAAGTAAGATGTCCCTCTCTTATTGCTCTCTTGCTAGTGAGTGACTTTCTGCAGTGTTTTGAGTCAGTGAGGTAGTGATCCCATTAGTAGAAGTACTTCCCTTGCCTGGGTGAATTGCTTGTCTGACATGGCCACATGCCATCTCACGAAATGTGCTATTAGCTGTATAAGCCAGAAATTGTGGCTTCTCTACTCCTCTCTGATTTAGTTTCACTTTTTTTCCTATGGCTTGACCCACTGACCTAATGGATTAGCTCTGCAAACTGCCATTGAAGTGTCCAGTGAGAATGACACACTGGATAGCTGGATGATAGTTAGCAAAGTTAGGTCCTAGTAACAAAGTGAAACTAAATCAGAGAAGTGCACAAAGGAGACATTAATCATTATTATACAGGATTTATATAGCGCCAACAGTTTGCTCAGCACTTTACAATATAACTGGAGACAATACAGCAACAATACAGTTTAATACAAGAGGGATAGGAGGGCCCTGCTCCTTGGAGTTTACAATCTAGGAGATTATTAATGGCTTGTAATAAAGGTAATAAGGCTTCCAGACTCATTCACCTTATCAACCTTTCAGTGTCTGTTCTTCCTCTCTGCTAATCCCTTCACTGGCTTTTGCTCACCCAACAAAATAAATTAAAAATACTAACAACAACCTATAAAGCCATCCACAACTCGGCCCCCAGCTATATCAATAACCTAATCTCAAAATACCAACCTAATCATTCTGTGTTCCTCCTAAGACCTCCTGCTCTCTAGCTCCCTTGTCACCTCCTTCGATGCTCGTCTCCAGGACATCTCCTGAGCCTCTCCCATCCTATGGAACTCCCTACCCCAATCTGTCCGACTATCTCCTACTCTGTCCACTTTTAGGCAAACTGCCTATTCTGCAAACTGTACTTTTGTTTTCTCCATCAGCTCATCTCCCGTAGTTATTACCTTTTGTATCATTTGACCCTTCCTTTCAGATTTTAAGTTCTGACGAGCAGGGCCCTCTGATTCCTCCTGTATTGGTTTGTATTGTAACTGTACTGTCTGCCCTCATGTTGAAAAGTGATGCACAAAGTGTTGGTGTTCAAGGTTCAACGTGTTGCGCGTTCAGAGATGGTATTCTGCATACCTTGGTTGTACCAAGTGGTTGAGTTACCGTTGCCTTTTTATTATCTTGAACTAGTCTGCCCATTCTCCTCTGACATCAACAAGGCATTTTGTCCACACTGCTGCCGCTCACTGGATATTTTCTCTTTTTTGGACCATTCTCTGTAAACCCTAGAGATGGTTGTGCGTGAAAATCCAAGTAGATCAGCAGTTTTTGAAAGACTCAGACTCAGGCCAGCCCATCTAACACCAACAGCCATTCAAAGTCACTTAAATCCCCTTTCTTCTCGGTTTGAACTTCACCACATTTAGATGCCTAAATGCATTGAGTTGCTGCCATGTGATTGGCTGATTAGCAGTTTGTGTTACCAAGCAATTGAACAGGTGTACCTAATGAAAGTGGCCGGAGAGTGTAAATCCTGTATAATAATAATCAGTAGGAAGCATCTTGTGGGATCAGTTCTTTCGTTTTTTCTTTAAATTACAAAATGGAGTACAGATGCAACCAGCAATCACCATAGCTTCTTCTTCTTATTATTATTATTATTACATCAAGTTTATATAGCGCCAAAGGGTTTGCTCAGCGCTGTACAATAGAGGGAGGGGAGACAATACATGAAACAGTACAGCAACAACAAACAGCACACGAGGGGTTAGAGGGCCCTACTCTTTCGAGCTTACAATATAGGAGGGAGGGGGTAGTGGTACAGGAGGAAGTGGCTGTGGGAGATGGAGTGGTGGGAGAAATGAAGGGGAATGGCTGTTAGGTGAGGGTGAGGGTGGGGTAGGTTTCCCTGCAGAGGTGGGTTTTGAGGGAGCGCCTGAAGGTGAGGAGGGAAGGTGACAGTCTGATGGATTGGGGTAGTGAGTTCCAGAGGATGGGGAGGACCTGGAGAAGTCTTGCAGTCGTGCGTGGGAGGAGGAGACCAGGGAGCAGGATAGAAGGAGGTCCTGTGAGGAGCGAAGGGTACGGGTAGGGTGGTATTTGGGAATCAGGTTGGTGAGGTAGTTAGGGGCAGTGTTGTGAATGGCTTTGTAGGTCAGAGTTAGTAGTTTAAATTTGATGCATTGGCCAACTGAGAGCCAGTGGAGGGATAGGCAGAGGGCGGTGGCAGAGGTGGATCGTCTGGTGAGGTGGATGAGTCTGGCCGCTGAGTTCAGGATGGTCTGAAGCGGGGAGAGCCTGAGCTGGGGTAGGCCGGTGAGAAGGGAGTTGCAGTAGTCAAGGCGTGAGATAATCAGGGAGTGTACGAGTAGTTTAGTGGTGTCTGGGGTAAGGAAGGTACGTATCTTGGCGATGTTGCAGAGGTGGAGCCTGCATGTGTTTGTAAGTGATTTGACATGAGGTTGGAAGGAAAGGTTTGAGTCCAGAATGACGCCAAGGACTTTGGCTTGCGGGGCGGCATTGATGGTGGTGTTGTTGGTAGTGATGGATAGGATGGGGGGGGGGGGCGTGGGCAGGGGGAAAGACAAGGAGGTCGGTTTTGGAGAGGTTGAGCTTGAGGAAATGGAGTGACATCCAGTCAGAGATGTTGTTTAGGAGGTGAGTGATGCTGGCGGAGACTGTGGGGGTGAGGTGAGGGTGGAGAGGTAAATTGAGTGTCATCAGTGTAGAGGTGATAGTTGAAGCCGTGGGAGTGTATGAGTTTGCCAAGGGAGGAGGTGTAGATGGAGAAGAGAAGGGGTCCAAGGACAGAGCCTTGGGGGACCCCAATAGAGAGGGGAGGGAGGGGGAGGTGGCACCATTGTAGGAAACGCTGAAGGAGTGTCGGGATAGGGAAGAGGAGAACCTGGAGAGAGCGGTGTCTCTGATGCCAAGGGAGAGTAGTTTATTAAGGAGGAGGGGGTGGTCAACTGTGTCAAAGGCCGCGGAGAGGTCCAGGAGAAGGAGGACAGAGTAGTCGCCTTTGGCTTTGGCGGTTAGTAGGTCGTTAGTGATTTTGAGGAGGGCGGTTTCAGTGGAATGTAGGGGACGGAAGCCGGACTGTAGTGGATCAAGGGGGTTGTTGTCAGTTAAGTGGGCGCTTCGGCGATCGTAGACTATGCGCTCAAGGAGCTTGGAAGTGAGTGGCAGCAGGGAGATGGGTCCGAAGTTGTTTGGGTCAGTGGGATCCAGGGAGGGCTTTTTTAAGATGGGGGTGATGTGCGCATGCTCTAGAGGGTGAGGGGAATGTACCAGTAGAGAGGGAGAGGTTGAAGATGTGGGTGAGGGAGTGGATGAGGGAAGAGGGGGGTGGCCGGAGGAGTTGAGAAGGGATAGGGTCCAGGGGGCAGGTAGTGAGGCGGGCTTCTGAGAAGACCCTGGTGACTTCCTCAATGGTAACAGGGCTGAGGGAGTACAGTGCAGGGGGGGTTACGGTAGGCGGGGCCTTGGGTGTGGTGGGGGGCAGTGCGGTTGCGAGGACAGAGGTGGGGAGGGATGAGGGGGTGATGGGGGGGGAGCTAGGTGGGGAGGTAGATTGTGAGTTGACTATGTCTTTACGGATTGCATCAATCTTGTGGAAATGAGTGGCAATCTCGTGGGCTGTGAGTGAGGTGCTGAGTGGAGGAGGGGGGTGGGGAGAGCAGGGAGTTGAAGGTGGAGAAGAGTCGGCGAGGGCAGGTGGAGAGGGTGTTGATCAGGTTTACGAAGTAGGCCTGCTTGTCGGCGTGGAGGGTGGAGGTGTAAGAGAGGAAGGTAGATTTTTAGAGGGAGAACGCACGAGGGGACCTGGTTTTGCACCATATAGTCTCCAGTGCGCGACTGCGATGTTTGAGGCATTTAGTATGGTCGTTCTGCCATGGTTGAAGCGGTCTAGGTTTGATGTGGTTAGGGGTGCCAGAGAGTCTAGGGCAGCTGACAGTGGGTCGTTGTATATGGTGGTGGCTAGGTCAGGACATGACAGTGGAAAGATGCTGTCGTGTAGGCGGTCGGCAGCCGAGTGGAGGGGGGCCGGGTTCAGGTTGCAGAGGTTCTTATGCTTGTTTACATCAATGCTGCATTTGATATTCATTATTGAATCTTATTTCTCAAGGTGTCTTATGCTAGTCATACATGGCCTAAATTTTGGCTGATTCCTACTGAAATTCTAGCTGTGCAAGGCCCCATGACCACTCGGCTGCATAAAAGTCAGTTTAAAAATCAACTGAACCATATGGAAATGTATTGGCTGAACAGTGATTGTGTCCTATCAAATGCAGTCACTGTTCAAGTATGCAGGCAGCTGCAGGTACTGTGGCTGTCTAAATTCAACAGATGACAGTGGAGATTTCTCCATTGTTGTATAGCATAGAGGAAAAATGTAATGATTTCTCTCATTTAGCCTGCAGGGTTGAAAAACATAAATCTGCACATGTACGGCTTGCCTTAGACAAAAACAGTTCTTGCAGTCAGGGGCAACTAATGATATTCCCACTTTTTTCTCCATTTGCGTAAATGGAAAATGAAAAGAACAATCTTAGTTGCTGATAAAATCAAAAACAGTAAATCCTGTTGACGTGATTAAACTTTATAGGCTCTTACATACAGACGTGTGACATAATTTTCCATTGTGCATTCACATGTAAAATTAAATATATCAGGGTGTGAGTCCACTGATTTAGCTTAGCTGTTATTGCTTGCTCAGTGGTGGGGACACACATAGGAATGTGCTATATACACTATATTACCAAAGAATTGGTCGGCCTGCCTTTACGTGCACATGAACTTTAATGGCATCCCAGTCTTAGTTCGTAGGGTTCAATATTTAGTTGGCCTACCCTTTACAGCTATAACAGCTTCAACTCTGGGAAGGCTGTCCACAAGGTTTAGGAGTGTGTCTATGGGAATGTTTGACCATTCTTCCAGAAGCACATTTGTGAGGCCAGGCACTGATGTCAGACAAGGCCTGGCTTGCAGTCTCTGCTCTAATTCATCCCAAAGGTGTTCTTTTCGGTTGAGGTCAGGACTCTGTGCAGCCCAGTCAAGTTCATCCACCCCAAACTCGCTCATCCATGTCTTTATGGACCTTGCTTTGTGCACTGGTGCGCAGTCATGTTGGAACAGGAAGAGGCCAGCCCCAAACTGTTCCCACAAAGTTGGGAGTATGAAATTGTCCAAAATGTCTTGGTATGCTGACGCCTTAAGAGTTTCCTTCACTGGAACTAAGGGGCCAAACCCAACCCCTGAAAGACAACCCCACACCCATCTCCACTGCTCTAGAGTCCAGTGGCAGTGTGCTTTACACCACTGCATCCAACATTTTGCATTGCATTTGGTGATGTATGGCTTGAAGCTGCTCGGCCTTGGAAACCCATTCCATGAAGCTCTCTACGCACTGTTGTTGTGCTAATCTGAAGTTTGGAGGTCTTTACTCTGCAGACAGTTAGTGACTTTTGCGCACTGTGTTCTTCAGCATGTGCTGACCCCGCTATGTCATTTTATGTGGCCTACCACTTCATGGCTGAGTTGCTTTTGTTCCCAGTTGCTTCCACTTTGTTATAAAAGCACTAAAAGTTGACCGTGGAATATTTAGTAGCAAGGAAATTTCCCAGATGGACTTATTACACAGGTGGCAACCTATCACGGGACCATGCTTGAATTCACTGAGTCCCTGAGAGCGACCCATTCTTTCACAAATGTTTGTAGAAGCAGTCTGTATGCCTAGGTGCTTGATTTTTATACACCTGTGGCCATGGAGATGATTGGAACACCTGAATCCAATGATTTAAAGGTGTATCCCAATACTTTTGGCAATATATTGTATATGCATTATGGCACCTGAACCAAGCCTTTTTGACCACACTTACAGCTCTTAAAGTGGTATTAAACCCAAAAACAAAATTAAATATATTGCAGCTTACCAATCATTAGATGCAGGCTTAGGCTTTTTTCCCTCTGTTTTCACCTAAATTCATCAGGCATCAGAATTGTCAGTCTCGGCGGAGGGGGGTGTTAGATGTACTAGCAGATTTAAATACACCAGTAAACTAAAGCCAAACTCCAGCTAGTATTTTATAAGCAGTTGCAGCAAACAGTTGTGTTTCTTTTGTGCAGGGGTGGACTGACCATTTGGAAACTCGGGCACTGCCCGAGGGCCCGGGGTCATGACTAGTGCACCCGAGATAGGTTCATCCAGACCCCACTACACCACCATTACCCTTCCATACCAATCCCCTTTACTTACTATACTTACAGAAAACACAACACCAATTTTGGAGTAAAATGGCCAGCACGGCCTTTTATTAACCAATCAAGTTTAAACACATCAACCATTCCTTATAACAGAAAACATAAAGAGTTGTCGTTGGTCTTTGAAGGCACCACCAAAACGATCCGAAATGCACCTGCGGACAACCATATTCCACTAGGCCTCCAGCCGCAACCAACCAGCTCGGAGACAACCATACCGTCCGCAGTGCAGCACCACCACCTTCCAGTTAAACCTCGGTTAACTGGGAATGTTCCCGGGCACACCATACCAACGATGGGTCCCACACCATTTTGTACCTCCAAGATAAGAACCGCCTCCAAAGACCAACCACCGCCACAGCACGCTGGGTGAGCCCTTACCCATGCGTGCCACACCACAACAAACCCCTCCGAACTCCATCCCATAGACCAAGAGACCATAAATCCGATCCAACCGCAATCAGATGTACCCCAGCACTCCAAAGATACCTCCAAGTATCCACCTCCAGCTCCAGATGCCGGACCACCAGCCCCCCATTACGGATAAAGAAGCGCCCCACCTCCTTGTCAACCTTCCGATCGTTGCCACCCGCAGGAAGCACCAGGACATCCAGTGGGCCATCCCGTCGAGTCAAACGCAGCCCCTCCTGCAGCACACGACCCCACAACATACCCGGCACACCCATCCAGCTGACAGAAGCTTCCTGCCTAGCCAACCCCAGCTGCCTACCAGTAGGCCTAACATCAGCCCACCGGGCCCCCCAAGAACACATAGGAGTGACCCAGGATCCACACCAGGCCACACCGCTCCCTCTGAAAGAAAAGGACAAGCAATACCCCCAGGACAATACATCACCCAGACCGAACAGGCACTCCCCCCAGGCCATGACAACAGAACACGAGACCCCACTAGTCCCCCAACAGATGCGGACGAACGCACAGTCGAAATCTCCGTGAATCCCACCTACCAATACGTGTGACCCATATCCAACAAACCCCACCCGGCAGCTTCCGTAGCAGCCCCCATCCAAAGCGAATGCGAAGCACACAAGGACGCATCCAACCAGCCGCCATGAAACACCTTCAAAAAACTGACACAAAGTGAAAGTGAAATAAGAGGACCCCTCAGCGTGCTGGAAAAAAGGACCCCTGCCCCACCGGACGATGGGATAGAAAATCTGGCACCGCACCCACCGGGCACACATAAGATGCTGGAAGAGCAAAGAACTGCACCCATGCACCACGCCCCAATTGGTACGTCCTAGACCGATGGATGAGCACCTCCACCCCAGTAAACCCAGCACACGACCCCATCCCCCAATAACCCCCCAATAACTGATTTAGACGGACTACCGAACTCACCAAAACGCAATGCCCCAAAAAGGCCACCGCAATGGCCGTACCGAAACAAACACCTCGAAGCCCGAAAGACCCACAGACCGCAGGCGCACAAACCAAAACCCTAACAACTCAACGGACACCGGATGCCGTGAATCCCTTCAGCGATGAGCCCTACGGGAACCCCGAAGGGCCTGTCGAACCCAAAAAGGCTTTTGTGAAAACCCCGACACCCCAGCAACTTAAGAAGAAGGCCAAACCAGCCAACCGGCAATCAAACGCAGCAGCCGACACCCCCCCGCTCTAATTTCCGTGCCAAAATTACAACACAGTGAACCCACCTCAGGCCCCCACGGATCAATATTGACCCGCTGCAGCAGGTCCACCACTCCCGCCAGTTAAAATGCACCTGCGGACAACCATATTCCACTAGGCCTCCAGACGCTACCAACCAGCTTGGAGACAACCATACCATCCGCAGTGCAGCACCACCACCTTCCAGTTAAACCTTGGTTAACTGGAATGTTCCCGGGCACGCCATACCAACGATGGGTCCCACACCATTCAAGTCGAGTATGCAGACCATGTCGCGAAGATAAGCTTTGCCCAACAACGACTGCCAGGCCCGCAGCTGAAACTTACACTTGCCCAGTACCCCACGAATCTCAACTTTGAAGGCCAACAGCTTGTCCTCAGGCAGCCGGCACTCCACAGCTCCTGAATCCAAACAATGCCCAGGAAAGTAATCACCGAAGCCGGGCCCTCCGTCTTGTCCAATGCCAGCGGAATAACGAAACGTTGTGCAATGAGTCGCAAAGTGGCCAGCAAAAACTGCACATACCCCGGAAGCTGGCGGACCCACACAAAGAAAATCATCTAAACAACGGATGACCGCAGTCACCCCTGAGACATCCCGCACCACCCACTCCATGCATGAACTGAACTGCTCGAACAAAAGCATAGGATATAAAACACCCCATGAGAAGGCACTTCACAACATAAAACGAGCCCTCCCAACGACAACCCAAAACACGAAGACCGTCCGGATGTACCCACAACAGCCGAAGCGCTGACTCAATATCCCATTACGCCAGGAGCGCACGGCGCCCATACCGAAGAACCCAGAAAACTGCCGCAGCGAACGACGTATAATACACCGCACCGGACTCTGTATCGATGGCGTCGGTCACCGACCCCACTGTCAGGAAGGACAGGTGAGGAATTAACCGAAACGCATGAGGGTCCCTTTTTGGGCACAACCCCCCAAGGGAGAAAAAGAAAACGGGCCGCCCAAGCGGTCTACCCCCACTTCCTTACGCAACTTATCCGAAACCACCGCTGCATACTGCAAGGCCGACCGTGAGTTCCGCGCTAAGGGAGGAATCGAAGACAAAGTGCACGGGATGCGGAAACCCTCCGAACAAACCTTGAACCGCCAGCAGAACCCCTACGCTTGGAGGCTGATTGTCCCGGGGAGAACGAACCACCGGCCCACCCCGAAAACAGACCAGAGGGCCCCGCCGGAGTCATAAGCCGTAACCAAAGGCCACGGACCGTATTGTCCCAGCGCAATGACGGGTGAACCGCCCTACGCTGCTGAAACTGTTCATCGCACCGTAGTCCTGCGATCCCCTCTTAAACCCAGTGAGCCTTGCTAATAGCGTCAAGGGAACAGAAAGCACTGAGCAATGCTCAGGGGCCGTTTCCCCAATGACACTGGCCACAATCGCGAAAGCCTGAAACCAATTAGCAAAAGCACGCGGGATAAACGAAAAAGAACGCCGCTTCTCCGCGTCCTCCCGCCTGCCCTCGTCAACCCTCGACCCATCGACAAGCAGCCGCTCCAAGATCAAGAGTGTGAAGATCTCGACATACACACCTCACCCAATCTACTCTCGTACATCCGAATGTCAATGCGCACCAACGGGCCCTAGAACCACATGCACACTGCGAAACCGCCCGGCCCTGGCACCCCCAGCACCCTCACCCAAAACCGTGGATGGGGCCGCCTAGCCCAGAGCACCGGACCCCGCCATAACCACCCCTGACCCTAACCCGGAGAAGAAAACACCAGGCCCCGTGCGTCCCCATTATCCTGCCCTAGGCCCCCGCAAACATCCCCACCTGCAGGCGGGAAGCACACAGAAGCAGGCCCAGCGCCCCCACTACCGCCCAGCGCAAAGCGCCGCAACAAGTCCCCAGCCGGACTGCAAATCGCAGACCCCCCCACCAATACCCAAAGGATGACGCCGCCCCCCGACACCGCAGAAGCCTGCTCCCCAACAGTTCCCGGAGAGCAGCTGAAAAGAAGAGAGCAGACCCCAAAAAAAATGGTAACTCACCAGGCTGCCCAGGAGACGTCCCAGCAGCCGCGCGTCCAAAATCCACCGGCGCCGAGCGGCCAGCTGTCGCCCCCGGATCGGGTTCCGACAGCTCGCCCTCCGATCGGTCCTCCTCCTCTCGATGACTGGATGGCCTCCCAGTCCCAGGAGCCACGGGTCCCGCAGGTCTGTGCCGCTCCTGCCGCCCAGCACCAGCCACGCACCCTGACGACCCTGGGCACTTGCCAGCCCTCCGCCTAGCGCTGCGCCTGTGGAAATGTTTTTTTTTTTTTTTTAATGGAGCCGCAGCTCCACGCTGCCAGGGGGCCCGCTGGCCGCAGCACCAGACAGCCTGGCAGCTGCAGCAGGACATCTCCCCCCGCTGGGCACCCTCCCAGACAGGTGCCTTGTCAGCGGAGGAGCCGCTGTCATCCCATCCTCACTGCCGTGCGGGCGGGGGGCGGGGCTTTGTCCACGAGTGACCCCGCCCCCCCCAACTCCTCCGAAGCCTAGGATTCCTCCCGGCCTCCCCGGGAGCAGAGGCAGGAGAGCGCCCTGCCAGCGGGGGCCGGAGGGTCCCGAGTGGGGCTCCCATCATGGAGCCGAGCCCCGGGCTAGTGGGGAGACCGGGGGAAAGCTCTCCGGAGGCGCAGACCTCCCAGCACATGGGCGCTCCCGCCCAACTACCTCCCGAGGAGCCCGGGTCCTGCAGAAAAGCAGAGACCCGGCTCCGCAGCCAGGCCCTCCCCTTGGAGGCCGCAGACTCACCCAGCCCGGCCCGACCGTCCTTCTCATTCCGGCCTCCCCACAGGCAGACGCAGGAGAGCGCCCTGCCAGCGGGGCCGGAGGGTCCCGAGTGGGGCTCCCGTTCTGGTCCTGAGCTCTCTGTCGGGCGGGCTAAAGTGCTCCGGAGGCCTAAGCACATGGGCGCTCCTGCCCCCCAGCCGCTGGTGACAAGCCCGGGCCCCGCAGTGAGGCAGAGACCCGGCTCCGCAGCCAGTACAGCCCCTGCAAGCCGCAGCTGGGCCAATAGTCCCTCCCTGGCAGCTGCCACTGTACCTAAACTGAGTCCCTCAGGGAAGGACACCCTGGTGGAGGGCGAGAGGGAAGCTCTCTTTCCCACGTCCAGCTCCCAACTGACGCCCCTCCCCAGAACACCCCACCCTAAAGTGCAGGAGACCCCACCTACACTCTCCTCTACCAACTAGATCCCCCAGCTATCCTTTACCAACCCTAATACTAACATTAACCCTTACACATCTTCCTTCCCACTCTGGGCCTAGTCATGCCTGCCCTGCGCTAATTCTTTTCTTCTTTTATCGCTGCGGGCATTTCTGTAGGGGGCCCCATGAGATGCCCTTGGTACCTTTTTCATATGCTTTTTTGAGTTTGGGCAAGGACACAGGGGCCCTATGATGCCCTATTGACCAGGGGCCCCATGAGTTGTCAGTCGGCCCCTACTTTTGTGATAAAGGTTTTTAAAAGCTGAACATTGTAAACACCCCTGTTGGCATTAACTGGTTTGGCTCAATCCCCTGACTGCTGCCTCTGCAGGACAGCTTGTTTTGTTGAAAAACAGACTTACTGGCAGGATAATCAAGTGAAAATGAAAGAAAAAAGGAATGCAGCCATCACATCTAAGAATTGGTATGCTGCAATAGAATAAATGTTTGCTTTTGGGGTTAATACTGCTATAAAGTGTATGTAAATCCTAAAAATGATTTTTTTTTTCTTGGTTTCTTTTGGTCTCTAAAATATGCCAATACACACAATTTGTTATATCTGTTTGAAAAGTGCAAAAATACATGTTGATCTTTCCAGAAATAATTTGAGCTGATAACATCCTGTGCTCTCTGTTGACTGTTATCAATTACATCTATCTATTGAAGTCCTTACAATTACAATTTATCTGTGAGGACTACAGCACCATGACCCTCTGTGTTATGAAAAATAGGAGAGAGGCAGGGTTCCACAGTCCTATCTTGTTTTAATAGTCTTAATACAGAAGAGTGAATGGGTATTATCTTTCTAGTAATGAAATTGTGTTACTGGCAGGATCACCAGGTTAAAATAAAGGAACAATAGCTTGAATAAAAAAACTAATGTAGGCACAACATCTAGGGACTGGTAAGCTACAATATGTACATATATATTTATTTTTGGTTTAGACATGCTTTACAAAGGAATACAATTTTTAAATTAACACATGTGGTGACAAATATGAGCACAGAGGAGATGAACTATAAATGTTTAGCTAGATGGTATATTACACCAAACATATCTCACAGGCAACAAGTAGATACTTCACCTCTGTGCTGGAAAGGATGTGAAGAAGGGTACATTGGCACATATATGGTGGGGTTGCCCGAAAATGCAGGATTACTGGAGGGAATAATCCAATAAATTCAGGAAATATGTGGGATAATTGTACAGAGAGATCCATGGAGGTGTTTATTTTATAATTTTGAGCCTTCAGCGAAATTATCACTTAATTAGTGCAGCTAAGGGTTTGATGCCCAAGCTTTGGCAGGTTCCTGAAGCACCAAGAATTAACAAATGGATAAATAGAGTTGAAAATATCTATAGGATGGAGGAGCTATATCATATGGAGGAGGATAAAATGGAAACATTTAGGAAAATGTGGTGTGGTTGGTTGAAATTTAAAACCTCTGAAAGATACACGGAACTGGTCGGAGTTTAGGGGGACGTTAGAAGTCAGGAGAGAGCCTTAATGGAGAATCCGAGAGAGAGCAGTGTCAGATATAAATAGATAATTATGAGAGAAGATATAGATCAGGAAGGAGGATGTGGGTGGGGAAATGGGTTGGGAGGAGGGTGGAAGCGTGGGTGGGGTTAATATTGGGGTAAATGGAAATATGTATATGTGAAATATTTTTGCAATTGAGTTGTTCTTTTTGTATTGGAAAATCAAATAAAAGTTAAAAAAAAGATATGATTTACGAAGATGAGACTAACATAGCACACTTAAGTAGGACATACACTATAATCCCATGAAGAATGCCTGTTACAGAGGGGCCCATTGCATACTTTTGTAAGAAATGTGTGACTAATCCATTATAGGATTAGTTTATTCTAAACTGATATTTCAGGTTTTGGTAAATATTGAAGTGTTAAACCAAGTGACAGTTACATATACTGTACAGTAATCTTTGCACAAGGTTCCTGGGTCTGCACACCGCTTGAGGCTATTATGGATTTCTGCCACTTTCCCTGTTGGGTTTTTTATTTTATGTTATTAAGAATGCAACAGGAAAAGCTGCAATGTGCAAGCATGGATTGAAATCATAAGGCTCTGTTCACACCAATGCGTTTTTTAGTACTTTTTGCAGAAAAGCACTACAGCCCATTTAACATGGATTCCTATGGAACATGTTCACATCTATGCTTTTTTGAGCTGCTGCGGTTTTAAAAAGGGCCAGGGACTTTTTTAAAAGCAAAAAGCAGTGTTTTTGCTACAAAAGAGTTCAATGTAGAAGCTGCTGAAATGCATGGTAGTGAGTTTTTGCCGTATTTTTAATTTTTATTCCGCCCAGCAACAAAAACAAATTTACTTTAACAAAAAAAAGAGCTGAAAAAAACGCTGTAAAAACGCGCCAAAAACGCATCAAAATCACGTCAAAAATCTATTTAGAAAAATGCAAAACAAACTACAAAAAGCACTGGAGAAAGCATCAAACGCAAAATGCATATATGTCAAGCAAGCCTAAGGCTGCATTCAAACCTGAGCACCATGGAAATATGTGAAAATTGCGCAGAAACACGTCGCACTTGCAGTGCCATTATTTCCTAATGGCACCTCAAATATGGGTAGCAGTTGCACATCTTGGCACGTGTTTTCTGTGCAACAAAACACATGATAAATGCACAAAAACATACTTCACCAGACACACTTGGCTCAGGGCCAAAAAATGGTATGTGAGCTTCTTTGGTGCGTTTATCACGCTACAGGCAACCGTTCAAGTCAATGGGCTGTCGAACGACAAACCCACCAAAAAAGCTCTAAGACACACGTCGTTTAGGAGTGAATGCAGCCTCGAAACTCCCAGCAGAACAGACACAGGAATTATGGCAGAGAGCTCTTGTTGTTGGATTATCCAGAACATATAAGAAGCCAGAGGCTGACTGAGGTCCTGGGGCTCAAAACATACTGACTGAAAGGATATCCAAAGCCAAGAACAAAAATTGTAAGAAAAAAAAAAATAAAGAACAAAAATTGTACATAATGCATTGCTACTTACCATACCCTTAGATGTGGTGACTGCATTAGTTTTCATTCAGGATTCTTTCTGGCAACTTGACCCTGCAGCTCATTTTTGTTCAAGTATTGTCATTTTGTGTTCCTTTAAAAACCACACTGTTATTTTTGGGAGTAGCCTGTATTTCTCCTGAGGTCACCTGTGGGTTTTCCTTTGTATCCCGAACAATTCTTCTGGCAGTTGTGACTGCAATCTTTCTTGGTCTACCTGACCTTGGCTTGGTAACAAGAGACCCTTGAATTTTCCACTTCCTAATAACTGATTTAACAGCACTGACTGGCATATTCAAGGCTTTGGATATATTTTTATATCTTTATAAAGTTCCATTTCCTTGCTATGCAGGTCTTTTAACAGTTTTTTTCTGCTCCCCATGGCTCAGTATCTAACCTGCTCAGTGCATCCGCATGAGAGCATGACAAGAGAACAAACTCATTGACTATTTATACACAGTCACTAATTGCAATTTAAAAAGTCACAGATATGGGAAATTAACCGTTAACCTTTGCCATTTTAACCTGTGTGTGACACCTTGTGTGTCTGTACCAAGGCTAAACATTCCAGGGTATGGAAACTTTTGATCAGGGCAATTTGGGTGATTTCTGATTTAAAATGGAGCCAAACAACTGTGTGATAATAAATGGCTTGATCAGTCATATTTTCAATATAAATGCCAACATTTCTAAATTTCGCAATTTCTGCGCGCGCGTGTTATTTATTTTGACAGATGTACACTTTAACAATATTGTTTTGTAAATGACTTTTCACACTATATTTTATTCTTCATTTTGGTCTCTGAGATGGAGTCATCTAAATGTCACCCATGTAGCTGGTATATCATAGTTGCCAGTCTTAGATGCACATGTCAACCATATAGCATGTGCCAAACCTGAAATATAAGTCTTTGGATGCAGTGATCTTGTAAGACTGTTCAGAAATCTGTTGAATAATATTATTTCAGTGCCAATTTCCTTTTATAAAGCAGCAGTGTCCCAGATATAAAACAGAGATTAGCCTCCTAACAACCAATTCCCTTCACACCCAGTGTTGACATGACTTGATGATGTAATTGCTGATTACATAAATGCCGATTATACACACAAGATCCTTACACATAGCAGAGTGCAAGTCCTATTCTGACCTGAGATAATGAGTTTGTTTTATTTGTTCCCTGTCACTGTGTGGTATGAATCAACATGTACTGAGACTTTTTAATTACGTTTATTTAATTATTTAAAATGCATAATATATCTCTAGTGTTTACCTTTAGGCCATGGGATGGATCCTGCATTGTGTCAGGAAGTTCCCTCTGCTTAACACTGCAAAGAAATCAAAGTGTTTTGGAGCAGAGGCCAGTCACAAGACTTTGGAGGATTACGTGTCTGGCCTCTTCTGCCACTTTTTTCTTTTTGTTCATTCATTTCATTGCTCTCTGCTCACTTTACAGTCCTTAAGCAAGAAGAGTGCAATACACATTTGTAACGCACACCACTATGCTTCATATGGTGTTTATTTTTTTTAAAGCATTGATATGGCTGTGTTAAAGCAATACTACTCATTTATAACTGGGGCCCTTAGTGTTTGTTTTTCTTTTTTTTTGTGTATTTGACCATTGATTGTGTACTGTGATTTTACATTGATTTATTACGTTTCTTATTTTTACTGTCTGTTTCTTTCTGTCTGTGCAAAAAATGTAAAAATAATGAGGCTCAATAAAGGCACAAGAACAGGAGCAGGATAGTTGGAAGCAGCGTCTGTAACCCTCAGGAGGTATTTCATGTCCAATGCACCCTTAACAATTATCTATCACCTTCCCCACTGACTCCAATGCATTTTGCCAAGATGGTGGAACTGTGCTAAAATTGGGGGAAATTTCAACTCTCAGTTTTGCTCACCCTTTAAAGGCTCAATTACTTCCCCCTGCCTTCTGGTGGATTCTAGAATGTAATGGGCTGGAAGAGGCAGATCCACAACCTGAATATTTATGTGGTCTCAGCCAATCCCTGGGGGAGTTTGCTCAGTAGGTGTTCTGGGAGTGCATAAATAGTGCTGAAGCTGGGGCAGCTGGGGCTCTTGTCCAGGAGCAGTTTCCAGTCTGAAGGGTTGCTGCCCTTCAGTGCAGTGGATTGCAGTGTAATACAAGGGCAGTGCAGCTGAAGTTCCTACATGAGCTCATTGAGGTCCCAGCTATGCTAGAGTTGGGGGCCCTGTTCTGCTGAAACTTGCTGGAATTGGTTAAGGGATTTCATTGGAGATCTGGTCTGGAGAGTTCATGAGAGAATTGTCTGGCTGAGTGTAGAACCCTAGTGATTGTGTGCTGTTATTATCCCGTGTGCATCAGTGCTAGCGTTTTCCCAAATTGGGACAGTTCCTATAATGTCCCAAGAGTTAACTATTCCCTTAGCCGTTACTGGAGGGATTGAACTTAGAAGCTTTGCCAAGTCCTCATTATACTGTACAGGGTTTTTGAAGTAACCCACCCTGCTCTGCGCCCCTTCTAAGTTTAATTTGCAATTATGCATCAAAAAAGACAACAACCTAGACTGTCCACTGAGCTGGAAAGAGTGAGTGTTGATGTGTGGCTGGCTGCCCCTGCACTAATCTGGGAGAAGAACCAGTGGCAAATCAGCAGGCACTTTCTGGGGTGAGCACAACACTAGTTGAGTAAATCCTATAGATCTGCTATTACTGTGTTTGTGTTAGCTGCCAGATTGGAGCTCACCTTTACTGGGAGAAAAGCTAGAGTGAACAAACACCCAGCAGTCATGTGATAATGTAGTGATGTGTAGCTGAGTAATGGCAGCCCATTCCTGTATAATCAATGCTTGGAGTTTGTCAGAATTTGGAGGGGGGGGTTGTTCACCTTCCTCTTTTGAGCAGGTGTGTCAAACTCAATTTCATTATGGGCCTCATCAGCATTATGGTTACCCTCAAGAGGCCAGTTGTATCAGTAAGACTTGATGTTCAGAGCACCCCACCCCTCCTTTCATCAGATGTCAAGAGCCCCCCCACCATCAGAAGTCAATGTTGTCTTCTAATAATTATGACAGTTCTTTGCTAAAGATGGATTTAGATCTTTTCAAGATAGTTCATATCAAACATGGAGATCCAGCCCTTCTCCAGATGACCAGGGTGTATTTATATATGTACTTTTTCCGCAGCAACCAATAGTCCTTTTCCAGAGAGATGCATTTATTCGGATAAAGATATTTGTTACAGATGACAGAAATCCAGCTGAATACTTGTAAATATTACAATGAACAACAGCCCTCAAAGTCCCATTCAAGATACTTCATATCAAGCATAGAGATCCTACACCATCCAGCATATGTCCAATCTATAATATGCACCTAGGTAGCTTCCATGCATGCAATAATGTGAGTTATGATCTATACATGTGCTCCCATATCAATGGCAGGAAAAAAAACTCTTTCCCAAAGGAGGTACAGACAAGGTAGATGACAGGCAATCATTAGAACCCTTCAGATAACCTTCCTGTGTCCTGTCACACTGGGGTTTATTTACTAAAGCTGGAGAGTCCAAAATCAGACTCCCTTCTGCATAGAAACCAATCAGCTTCCAGGTTTCATTGCCAAAGCTTCATTGAACAAGCTGAGGTTAGAAGCTGATTGGTTTCTATGCAGAAGGGAGTTTGATTTTGGACTCTCCAGCTTTAGTAAATAAACCCCACTGTGTCCTGTGTTCTGTGTTAATATACACATTTTCCCCATTCAGTACAATGGCAAGCACTCTGATTGGCCACTTTTTACACACAATATACTACATATTCCCCAACTTGAATCTGTTTTTGACTCAAAAACCGATTCACAAATAGTGCACATATAAACAACTAGCAGGGTTGCATTGTGATTTGAGGTATTGAATGCTTCATAATGGCTCATATGAAATTGAAACTGTTTACATCTCTCTTCACCAGCCTCTAATATATCCCTGTTCTTCAATAATCTGACTGCAGTGATAACTTTCACTCACCCCTCTTATAATTTTAAAGAAAGCCTAATATATTCTCAATTTATTCTGCGCAGTCTGAGCATCAGTGTGCAAATCCTCAGACCCCCTAATAAGTTATGCAATGCAAAGCCATTGTGTAGCATCTCACCTCAGGAGTTACATATATACACATGGTTTTAAAATGATTATCAGGTTTAAATGCCTCTCTCTCTGGTTTTAAGACAAAGATCCAGTGATAAAAGATAATGAAAATAAGGAAAACAAATTATGGTAGAAAAAAAAAATGTAAAGTCCATTGCTTCATAAGTCCATTAGTTCAAAGTCTTTGTAAATCATGTAAGTTGGTATCAACACAAGATAGCTTTTCATGGCATCTTGTTCTTCACTTGCAAATGAGCATTTCCAGTCACATGTCTCCAACATCTGAAAGACAGGAAATTCTCAAACAAAAAGATCATTAGCCAAGTCCTTCTGAAGACAAAACAAAGTCTTCTTACTTTAAAAGCAAAAACATGCAGTATGTTATACTTATTAAACCTATATTGTCACTTTGACATGATAACAAAAAATATTACAAAAAAACAAAGCAATCCCAAACACTGTATGAACCACACATACACACAATGTAGAAAAACAGTTTTTTTCTTTACACATATGGATGGAGCTGCTAGCAGTCTCCCTCCCTTTAAAATAACATACTCACACCATAGACATCTGAATCACACATTATATCTGGCATTTCATCCACTGTTTCCACATTGTTTGTATTCAAGTTTTGTTCCCAGTAAGGTGGAGTCCTATCAGACAACATAGATATGTTGGGGCTCCCTCCTGTATTTTCTGTTTGAATGGGGCAGACTGTTTTATGTAGAACCTTGACCATTTGGCCAAACGATATTTTTATTGCATTCATTTCATTCCTGCACTGTACCCACTCTACATGGCATGCTTCATATTTTACCTTGAGAGCCTGTTGTGATATTTCTATAATTTTATTGCTCTTTTCCCAATTACGAATATTAGACTTCAGTAGTTCAATCTCTGTTTTAAGAGCACTAATTGTGGTATTTAATTCAAGCTCCTTTAGAACAGATCTTCTGTGCTGTAATCTTAAATCATTTTCTACAGAATGTACAGCCAAAGTGAAAGCTGATGCTATTTGCCTATGACTGGTAACTGTGGGGCCATGTCTATTGATCTTATCTTTGGGGACATTGTAATTGATTGTAATGGTGCCTCCTTTTGTTTGAAAAGGTAGCCAATTCTCTTGCATTGTAACTTGCTAGACTGGCATTGTTTGTATTCTCAGGATATTCTTTGGGTTTTAATGACTTGGACCTTCTGAATACATGGAAAAACGCGTGCATACAGTCCATAATGTATGTATATGAGTCTTTATGAGTCCATGAAAAATCCACATTTAATTTTAAATTTAGGATGGACATTAGATATTAGTAGGGCTTTGTACTTTGGGTCTTCTCTGTATCCGTTTCTCCCTTTGCCTAAATGGTAGACTGACCATAGCCTGTTTGCGTAACAAGGTGGATTCTCATTAATTTTCTGCTTTGTTCTATATGCTGCTTTTAAGCCTATGTCAAAGGGATGTAATACGTTTAGCAATTCATCTACAGTTTCACTGTAATTTGCTCTTCCTTCTTTAACATGGTCTGGCAAGCAAAGCCATGTGTTCACTTCAATAGCTAAAAGCAAGATTTTTATCTGGTCACTTGAGTTGAGTAATTTACATCATTGGAAGACATTGTCTGCATGAAATGCTATGTGCACTCCTGGCAATAGTTTGCCAATGTTAAGTAGCACACTTTCTAAAGACTGCATGTGCTCAATAGCCATCTTTTGTGCTGGGCTGGCAATTCCTGTTGATCTGCATACACACCCTTTTTAAAATGCAAGAAAAATCTTTAAAAAAGTAGACTGTATCTTTGTGCATAGAAATTGATTACAAACTGCACCACCCAGCTATTTGTTATAGCCCGTGTCTGTATCAAGCATATAGAGCACCCAATGTTCCTTCTTAGCATTCAAATGAAAACCTATCATTAGTGTGCTTTTGTAGATATTGCAACCCCTTAAAATATTGCTGAAAGAGACCACCAAATTTGTGTCCAAGTCGTGGTCGCCATCTGTTGACTAGGTTACGTGTATTTGTGAATACTCCCCAATCCTTGTAGGAGTATTTACATATATCCAGCTAGATCTAAGAGTTCCTACACAAAAGAGGTAGTTCCATCCGCAATATACATTTATTGATAGAGGTACATAATATATACAAATTCCACACCAAGCAGTATTTACAACACAATGTACAGTTTAAGTCTCTTGACTTATACGATATTTACAATTTACCCACAAAACCATGTTTAAAATACAATGTACAATACAGGTATAAAGTTAGTTACCTCTCAAATTCAGGTCTGCTCATGCTGCCTGCTGGGCGTCCAAGCACAAAGAGTCAAAAAAGTCAAGAGGCCCCCGCCCTCCCTTACATTGCAGTGCACACCCACCCCTTACCTTGTGCTATTGCCAGGAAGAAGCTGGGGGTGGAGCTGGGAAGCAGAACATGCAAGGTCTGGAGGAGGGCCAGAGGTGGGCTAGAGTCAGCTGCTGGAGTTTGATAAATGCTGATAACAGGGTAGGCAGAGATGACGGGTGCTGCAGTTGCACAAATAGGAGTTCTTTCCTCCTCTCTGCTGCCGACTATTAAGAAAAGGTTGGGACGGAGACAAGGGGCGTTGTTGCAACTGCAGGAGAGGGCCTCATGAAATGGCCTGGAGGGCCAGATTTGGCCCGCGGGCCTTGTGTTTGACACGTGCTCTTGAGGATTTACCACAAGTTCTCAATGGGATTAAGGTCTGGGGAGTTTCCTGGTCATGGACACAAAATTTCAATGTTTTGCTCCCCAAGCCACTTAGTTATCCTTTTTTGCCTTATGGCAAGGTGCTCCATCATGCTGGAAAAGGCATTGTTCGTCATCAAACTGTTCTTGAACGGTTGCTCTTGCAGGATGTTTTTGTACCTTTATTCGTGGCTGTGTTCTTAGGCAAAATTGTGAGTGAGTCCACTTCCTTGGCTGAGAAGCAACCCCACACATGAATGGTCTCAGGTTGCTTTACTGTTGGCATGACACAGGACTGATGGTAGTGCTCATCTTTTTTTCTCCGGACAAGGTTTTTTCCAAATGCCACAAACAATCAGAAAGGGGATTCATCAGAGAAAATGACTTTACCCCAGTTCTCAGCAGTCCAATCCCTGTACCTTTTGCAGAATATCAGTCTGTCCCTAATGTTTTTCCAGGAGAGAAGTGGCTTCTTTGCTGCCCTTCTTGACACCAGGCCATCCTTTAAAAGTCTTTGCCTCACTATGCGTGCAGGTGCACTCATACCTGCCTGCTGCCATTCCTAAGCAAGCTCTGCACTGGTGGTGTCCCAATCCTGCAGCTGAATCAACTTTAGGAGATGGTCCTCGCACTTGTTGGACTTTCTTGGATGCCCTGCAGCCTTCTTCCCAACAACTGAACCTCTCTCCTTGAAGTTCTTGATGATCCGATAAATGGTTTATTTAGGTGCAATCTTAGTGGCAGCAATATCCTTGCCTATGAATCCCTTTTTGTGCAAAGCAATGATGACTGCACATTTCCTTGCATGTAAATTAATGTTTGTGTCATTCTCAAAACTGTTGGCCAGGGCTATACTGTGTAAACAGTCAGCTGCACTGTGACAAGGGAGAAGTAAGCTTCAGGTTTTCTATGTAATTCTCCACTGCCCCCCTTCCTCCTGTCAGAAGCACAGAGTTTAAGCACAAGAGAGGACTGTGTGTGTGGACTCTCTTCCCCTTCCTTTGAGAGGGTGACAGGAGCTGAGTGTGACAGGACGGTGTCAAGGAAACTCCACCTAAAAGAGAGAGCCTGGTCAGCAGAGCCCACAACTGTGTGAGGGACAGCCAGAGGGTACAGAGTGTGACCCGAGTACTGAGGGACGAAGCTACCTACCAGAGTCATCACTGGCAACCCAGATTAAGCGGATACCCAATTGGAGAGATTGCTGCTGTGTTTCTGGACCTGGTGAGAGAGCCTTGTGGCTGCTACTTGTTACCACCATTAGTGACTGAGCCATTAGGAACTACCTTCCAGTTACTCCATAGGTCTAATACTGCCTGCAGGTCCTATTGACTGCCTCAATACGTGCCAATGGGTCCCAACATTAGCCAGTCCCTTACAGTGCACTCTAACCTAGTGTACTGTTATCATTTATACTGAATTTAACATTTACTAATATTGTTTATTGCTGATTTACTAACTTACCCTCCTGATTCTAGTTAGGGAAATAAAATCTAATTTTTGCCAATTTAACATAGTTATTACTCTGTCTAGCAGCTGTGTACTCATTTATGTTCAATTTGCAATTTATTCTAACCCATATCAATAGATTAAGAGCATTTATCACAAAACGGTGTGTCTATTTATTGGTATGTAACATCCTCCTAGTTAGGTGCTAGGATTTGTATACTTAGCATAAGCATAGCTGTGTTTCTCTGCTTAACAAAGAGACTGTTAGGAAAATCGAATTGGGCTCTCTGCTTAACAGAGTGCTGTGATGGATTAGTCAGGTCAGCTCGTGATGCTCTGGTGCTGCTGAGTTTGCCTTGAGTTCTGCCTGCCTTCTGGAATCTGAGAGCCTTCCAGAACCAGGGAGGGAACTAGCAGCATGAATACATACAGCCCTGGCCAACTGAAGGGGAAGGTGGCGCCATTGCATTCTGTGAGTAGCATTAATGTTCTGTGAGCTCATGAGTTCAGCGTCTTTCCCCAGAGAGGATTGTACCAAGCCAGGCTGGAAGCAGTCTTGCCTCGCCTGGCACTTGCTGCCATGCGGGCCTTGGTTAGGCGACCTGAGGGCCTGAAGTTAGAGAGAGTGACCCTGGTTCTACAGTAAGCTGGCTGAGGGGAGCCATCTGCCAAAGATCTGTCTGGTATCTTTGGAGAGAAATTGCTTGGAAGATCGGAAGGAGGTTGCCTTGGGCTTGTGAGTACAGACTGTGAGAGATCTTGGGGACTCTGTGCTTTGCTACCCCTCTGGTGCTTGATAGTCAGCATGGATCTGAGAAAAAGGAACATGGGGTAGTATTCTGAAGAGCTTGTCTAACGGGTGCTACTGCAAAGGACTTTGCTCAGTTCTATTACTTTGGACTACCACAGTCTGCTGTAACAGGCCTGTACCTGAGGAGCTCAGCCGTGCAACTACTACTACTGCAAAAGAGACTTTGCTCACTTCTAAACTACTTGTTACTACCATTTAAAGAGCCGTCTGCTATCTGCTTTCAGCCAGGACTTTAATAGTGCTCAACTAAACGATCACCTAGATGTCCTCAGTGTGAATAATTCTAATTTCGGAGTATCATACTAAATTCCCAATCCCTATCCACAGTTCTACAATAAAACTCCAAAAAGCAGACATCCCCTATACTGAAGACAATGAGCGAAAGAGTGTGTGTACCTGGCTATGGAAAATACTTGGTGCTTGGTTGCGGGGCGAAGAAGGGGGAAACCTAGACAAAAATACAAGAGGCTCCTCCAGGGGTAGTGCTACAGGTAGGTACCCACAGCCAGGTTAAAGGTATTTTACACTTGTGTATTTATCCATGCTTGCAGTGAATTTTAGTAAACCAGGTGTGTCAAAGGGGCACACAACAGAGAATCCAAAGTTACTGAGTGGCTCTTTCGGGGGGGGGCGCTAGAGATGCATGTAAGTATGCTGGTGCCTTAGAAAGGAAGTAGGGCTTTTTTTCCCCAATTTTACTTACCTAGATGTATGCAGCATTGGTCCAATGCTGCATCTGTCCCCCACCGGCTCCAAGTGTGAGAAATCAGCGATCACATGACCGCTGATCGCTGAGTTCTTGCAGCCACTCCAAGCAGAGTGCATTGACTGTCAATCACCGCTGTCTGCTCTGCCCCCCCCCAGCACTCACTGGAGCACTGTTCTGTGCAGGGGGAGTGAGAGGCTGAGCCAGGTGCTGCTCCAGACTCTGGATCTTTTCCCAGCCTGGACCGGCTGAGTTATGTCAGCCAACAGCGGATTTCAGTCCACTGTAGCTGAAAACAGGTCACAGGAGTGCAGAATGAACTGCACTCCTGTGATCCACAGAAGTATAGCCAAAAGAGCTTTGGCTGTACTTCTCCTTTAAAGTGGATGTAAAGACAGAAGTTTTTTACTTTGTTGCATTCTATGCAGCAAGGTAAAAAACCTGCATGCAGCTTCTCCTGTAGCCCCCCCCCTAAATACTCACCTGAGCCCGATCTCGATCCAGAAATGTGCACAAGAGCTGAGACTCTCTTGCTCCTCATTTGCCCAGATACAGCAGCAGGAGCCATTGACTCCCCCTGCTGTCAATTAGAGCCATTGTTGAGGTGCCCAGAGCACCGGCAGGCAACCTCAGAAGAGGTGGATCCGGGCTGCTTGTTTCTTATTTTAACAACAACAAAAAAAAAACAAAAACAAGCCTTAAGTTCTAAAAGAGGTTCACAATTTCCAATCAAGATTTCTTCAGTAACTTTTTCTTGAACACAGAGGGATTTACCTCTTATGCAGGCCATAGATGGGGAGAAAACTGGCCGATTTTTCTTTAAAAAAAGAAAAATGGGTCGTTCAATCGGCCGACGTTACAAGGAACGGTAAAAAAAAATCAGCCGATTTTTATCCCGTCTACAGCTGGCAAAAAGTGTCCCTGCAGAGAGCTCCGCTATTTCTTTGACAGTTCTTTGACATATATAGCGGCTGCAACATTGTATCTATTTGTATCCATTTTGGATACAGATGTTTTTATTTGGAAACAAATAGATACATTGTTGCAGCTGCTATAAATGTCAATGTCAGGGATACCCTCGTTCCCCGCCGCGTTGGTCCCGGCGCAGGCGCAGTATGCCGCCCGGCGCAGGGACTCGAGCACTGGTTCCGGGCCGGCCACGGCGTTCGAGTTCGCGCATGCGCAGTAGAAGCCGCGGCCGCCCGCTGGGCACCAATGGCAGCGCAGGGCGGGATATTTAAACGACCCTGAGCTGTCATTCAGTGCCTTCTGGTCTTTCCTGCATCCTGAATCCTGTGAACCTGTACCCTGTAAGTTATTGACCCGGATTGTACCTGACCTTGCTGTTTCTCCTATTCTGACCCTTGCTTTGCCTGACCTCTCTCCTGAATGCCCCCTATTGGATTTGACCTGCTGTTGCTGACCTGGCGTGTGACCCGACCATTCTATGCCCGCTGCCTTGTACCTTGCCGCCCTCTCTGTTACCGACCCGGCCCGTCTGACCTTGCTCATCCATCCATCCATCCCGTGCAGCGGGGTCTTCTGACCTCCTCACATCAGACTCTTCCCCGTGGGAGCCCCTTGCGCATACTACTACCACTGACGGGCGCACCCAGTAGCCACGACCTGGTCTCAGGAAGCTCCAAGTCCATCCCCACCATCAGGGGCTCTGGTAAACAAGCACCCTGGGACTTAGACTCCGTGCGCTGGGGACGCCTATTCAGTGGAGTGCTAGTAGTACCGCCGGGCGGTCCCTTACAGTACCAGAAGGCCATGACTGAGTCTAGAGGAGGTCCATCTCCGCTGGAGGAGATCTGCAGGCACCTGTCCAATTTGACACAGACCGTATCGGCCCTGCAGGATAGGTGTCAGCGGATTGAAACTCAATTCCAGGCCTGCACTATATCCGCTCCCGCCCCACAGGCCGCGGTCACCACATCTCCAGCTGTAGCAGCCCCTGTGCTGGTGTCTGGGGCATCCGCACCACTCCCGGCGGCCGACCCCCGAGTACCCTTACCGGAACGTTTTCACGGGGACCGCACACGTTTTAGATCATTCCGCGAGTCCTGCCTCCTCTATTTTGAGCTACAACCCCGAACCTTCGTGACTGAATCCGTGAAGGTGGGGTTCGTCATCTCCCTCCTGCAGGGTGAACCCCAAGACTGGGCCCATCGATTACGGGGAAAAAACGACCCTCACCTCAGTTCGGTTGACAGTTTTTTTGATGCTATGGCCATCCTGTATGATGACCCACAGCGGGCAGCTTCTGCTGAAGCTACTCTGTACACGCTCCGGCAAGGCCGCCGAGCGGCGGAGGAGTACGCAGCTGATTTTAGGCGATGGATGGGGGATACTCGCTGGAACGAGTTCGCACTCCTGCATCAGTTCCGTATTGGCCTATCAGATGGCCTGAAAGACGAGCTCGCCCGGGTGGAGGTACCTGAGACTTTAGAGGACTTAATAGCACTGACCATCAAAATTGACCGTAGACTGCGGGAACGCAGGTTTGAGAGGTCCGGCCAGGGTCATGGAAATCCCTGGGGATCATTTCAGGGTCCCAGTCAAACACCTAGGCCAGTCGTCCAAAACCGGCCACCTGGAGACAACCCCGAACCCATGCAGCTCGGCCTGGCACGGCCTAAACTATCCCCAGAGGAACATCTGCGCAGACGATCCCAGAACCTGTGCCTCTATTGTGGCGAAGCTGGTCATATGGCGCGTTCCTGCCCGCAGAAACTGAGTAAGTGCACCTCTTCTTCCTTATCCATTGGCAATGTTGGTCCATCCCAATACTTAGTGGTACCCCTTTCCTTTCAGCTTCCAGAAAGGACCGTGGAAGTATCGGCCATAATTGACTCTGGGGCATGCAGCTGCTTCGTGGATATTAATTTTGCTCACCAGCAGGGTATTCCCCTTCAATTGAAACAGAAGGGGTTCAATATTTATTTGGCCGACGGTTCCCGAATAAAATCGGGAGTAGTGAACCAGGAAACCCCCTCCATCACCACTGTCATTGCCGGCCAGCACCAGGAATTCCTCCGCCTGGATGCTATAGCTTCACCCCTCTTCCCAGTCATTCTGGGGCTTTCATGGTTACGGGCCCATAACCCCCAGATTGACTGGGCGACCGGAGTAATCACGTTCCCTTCCCCATACTGTCGGATATACTGCCGCACTTCGGGCCCGGGGGCCCCCCAAATCCTCCTGTGCTCTGAGGGGGAAGCGGAACTAAAACAAGTAATCCCTGCGGTCTACCATGGGTTTTTAGACGTGTTCAGCAAACGGGGAGCTGATACTCTACCCCCCCACCGCCCTTATGACTGCCCCATTGACCTGTTACCCGGCTCATAAATTCCTTTTGGGCGAATCTTCCCCCTATCAGAGCCCGAATTGGGGGCCCTAAAGGAATATATCGAGGACAGCCTCCAGAAGGGGTTCATCCGTCACTCCACCTCACCGGCGGGGGCGGGAATCTTCTTTGTTGAAAAGAAGGACAAAACCTTAAGGCCATGTATCGATTACAGGGAATTGAACAGGGTCACGATAAAAAACCGTTACCCACTACCATTAGTACCTGAGCTGTTCCAAAGCTTAAAGTCAGCAGTGGTTTTTACCAAGCTGGATCTGAGGGGGGCGTACAACTTGATTCGCATAAGGGAGGGGGACGAGTGGAAGACGGCCTTCCGCACCCGCTTCGGTCATTTTGAATATCTGGTCATGCCGTTCGGGTTGTGCAATGCTCCGGCCACTTTTCAACACTTTGTAAACGATATTTTTAGGGACTTTCTGGATGTCTTCGTGATCGTTTATTTAGACGACATTCTGATTTTCTCCCCGTCTTTGGGGGAACACAGAATACATGTAGCAAAAGTATTGGGGCGGTTGCGGCAGCATGGGTTGTACGCCAAGGCAGAAAAATGTTGTTTTGAACAATCCAGCATTGCCTTCTTGGGCCTGATTATCTCCACCGCGGGGGTCGCGATGGATCCCCAGAAGGTCGCTGCAATACTGGATTGGCCTGAACCCACAGATAGGAAAGGCGTCCAACGATTCATCGGCTTTGCAAATTTTTACCGGAAGTTCATCAAGAACTTCTCGGGTCTGGTCTCCCCCATTACTCAGCTAACCAAGCTGGGAACCCGATTCAGATGGACACCAGAAGCGCAGGGAGCTTTCGAAGTCTTAAAGAAGCTGTTCACTTCGGCACCCATTTTGGGTCACCCAGACGCCGCTCTGCCCTATATCGTGGAGGTAGATGCATCGGAGAATGCGGTAGGCTCCATCCTCTCCCAACGAAAAGGCACCAAGGAACTGCTCCACCCTGTAGCGTTCTTCTCACGGAAGCTGACCCCAGCGGAGAAGAACTATGATATCGGTGATCGAGAGCTACTAGCGATCAAAACGGCGTTAGAGGAATGGAGGTACCTGCTGGAAGGTGCGGTGCACCCCATCTTAATATTTACTGACCACAAGAACCTAGAGTATCTGAGAACCGCCAAGCGTCTACGCCCGCGACAGGCGAGATGGGCACTATTCTTTTCGAGATTCAACTTCCATATTACGTACCGGCCGGGATCAAAGAACACTAAGCCGGATGCGTTATCACGGATGTACGAAGACGCCAAGGAGACCCCAGTACCTGACACCATCCTGTCCTCGGGTAACTTCTTGGTCCTTCAGTCGGATCTTCGTTCCAGGCTAATGGAGGCATCCACAAACTTCTCTACCCCAGGCGGAGGGCCGCTCCGGAACAAGGGGGGACTCCTATGGAGGGATGACCGAATTGTGGTGCCGGAAGAAACCCGAACCCTGGTCTTGGGGCATTGCCACGACCACCCAATGGCGGGGCACTTTGGCCCAGAAAAGACCCTGGAACTTCTCCGACGCTCATTCTGGTGGCCAGACATGGCTAAGGATTGTAAAGGCTATGTCAGGTCCTGTGTCACCTGCCAGAAGAACAAGCCAGCAAGAAACAAGGTTTGGGGTCTGCTGCGACCCTTACCTATTCCTGAACGGCCTTGGCAAAAGATCTCACTAGACTTTATAGTCGAGCTTCCGCCATCCCGAGACCACACGGCAATCCTGGTAGTCGTGGACCGCTTGTCCAAGATGGCCCACTTCATCCCGTTGAAGAAAACCCCCTCGGCGGCCGAGACCGCGCAAGTCTTCATTCGTGAGGTAGTCAGGTTGCATGGGGTCCCTGAAGACATTGTCTCGGACCGAGGGGTCCAGTTCACGTCCAGATTCTGGAGGGCACTGTGCAAAGTCCTGGACATCAAATTATCTCTCTCCTCTGCGTTCCACCCTCAAACTAACGGTCAAACCGAAAGGACCAATCAGACCTTGGAGCAATACTTAAGATGCTATACCTCGTTTACTCAAGATGACTGGCTGCCACTTCTTCCTTTAGCGGAATTTGCGTATAACAACGCCCGCCACTCAGCAACAGGGCAGTCCCCGTTCTTTGCCAACTATGGCTTTCACCCAGTCTTCCTCCCGGATTTGGTGTCGGAATGCCCAGTACCAGCAACACAAGATGTGGTAACGTTCTTCGCTGCGAACAATAAGAAGCTTCAAGTGGCCATCAGTCGGGCCCAGGAAGACTACAGGAAAGCATTCAACAGGAAACGGAGAGGAGATCTGGTATTGCGGCCTGGGGAGAAGGTTTGGCTGGCGACGTCCAATCTAAAGATGCTTTGCCCGTCAAAGAAATTGGGACCCAAATTTATAGGCCCCTTCTGCATTAAACGGATGGTTAACGAAGTAGCCTATGAACTCGCCCTCCCTGACATGCTCAAGATCCACCCGGTCTTTCATGTGTCCCTTCTGAAGCCTGTGGTCCCAGATGCCTTCCCTGACCGGGAATCTAGACCCCCGGAAGCGGTAACGGTCGAAGGAGAAGAAGAGTTCGAGGTTGAAACAATCCTGAAGTGTCGAAGGAGGGGAGGCCAGACCCAATTCCTTATCAAATGGAAGGGCTATGGTCCTGAGGACAATTCTTGGGAACCAGCCCATAATGTCCATGCACCCAGACTTGTCCGGAGGTTCTTTCGCGATCACCCGTGGTGGAGAGATCGGGTGGGCATCCGGAGGTTGCCCGTAGGGGGGGGGCAATGTCAGGGATCCCCTCGATCCCCGCCGCGTTGGTCCCGGCGCAGGCGCAGTATGCCGCCCGGCGCAGGGACTCGAGCACTGGTTCCGGGCCGGCCGCGGCGTTCGAGTTCGCGCATGCGCAGTAGAAGCCGCGGCCGCCCGCTGGGCACCAATGGCAGCGCAGGGCGGGATATTTAAACGACCCTGAGCTGTCATTCAGTGCCTTCTGGTCTTTCCTGCATCCTGAATCCTGTGAACCTGTACCCTGTAAGTTATTGACCCGGATTGTACCTGACCTTGCTGTTTCTCCTATTCTGACCCTTGCTTTGCCTGACCTCTCTCCTGAATGCCCCCTATTGGATTTGACCTGCTGTTGCTGACCTGGCGTGTGACCCGACCATTCTATGCCCGCTGCCTTGTACCTTGCCGCCCTCTCTGTTACCGACCCGGCCCGTCTGACCTTGCTCATCCATCCATCCATCCCGTGCAGCGGGGTCTTCTGACCTCCTCACATCAGACTCTTCCCCGTGGGAGCCCCTTGCGCATACTACTACCACTGACGGGCGCACCCAGTAGCCACGACCTGGTCTCAGGAAGCTCCAAGTCCATCCCCACCATCAGGGGCTCTGGTGAACAAGCACCCTGGGACTTAGACTCCGTGCGCTGGGGACGCCTATTCAGTGGAGTGCTAGTAGTACCGCCGGGCGGTCCCTTACAGTCAAAGAACTGTCAAAGAAATAGCGGAGCTCTCTGCAGGGACACTTTTTGCCGGACTGGAATTCTTCTTCTTCATCCTCTTCTTCTTCTTCATCCTCTTCTTCTTCCTCTTCCTCTTCTTCTTCATCCTCTTCTTCTTCCTCTTCCTCTTCCTCTTCTTCTTCTTCATCCTCTTCTTCATCTTCTTCTTCCTCTTCTTTTTCCTCTTCTTCTTCTTCTTCTTCTTATTCATCCTCTTCTTCTTTTTCATCCTCTTCTTCCTCCTCTTCTTCTTCTTCATCCTCTTCTTCCTCCTCTTCTTCTTCTTCATCCTCTTCTTCTTCTTCATCCTCTTCTTCTTCCTCTTCTTCTTCCTCCTCTTCTTCTTCCTCCTCTTCTTCTTCCTCTTCTTCTTCATCCTCTTCTTCTTCTTCTTCCTCTTCTTCTTCTTCTTCATCTTCTTCTTCTTCCTCTTCCTCTTCTTCTTCTTCTTCATCTTCTTCCTCTTCCTCTTCTTCTTCTTCTTCTTTCTCTTCTTCTTCTTCTTCTTCTTTTTCATCCTCTTCTTCATCTTCTTCTTCATCTTCTTCTTCCTCTTCTTTTTCCTCTTCTTCTTCTTCTTCATCCTCTTCTTCTTCCTCCTCTTCTTCTTCATCCTCTTCTTCTTCTTCATCCTCTTCTTCATCCTCTTCTTCTTCTTCATCTTCTTCTTCTTCTTCCTCTTCTTCTTCTTCATCTTCTTCTTCTTCTTCATCTTCTTCCTCTTCTTCTTCTTCATCCTCTTCTTCTTCTTCACCCTCTTCTTCTTCTTCCTCTCTTCTTCTTCTTCATCCTCTTCTTCTTCTTTTCCTCTTCTTTTTGTCTTCCTCTTGCAGGTCACTGCTCATGCGCAGATTTTTTATCGGTAAAAAGATCAGCCGATTTGCCCATCATTGCCGTGAAAATTGGCCGATCGGCAAAATCGGACAATTTTTTTCAAACTTTACTGATAAATAAAATCTGCCAAAATACCGAAAAACGGACGACCTATTAACCCACTAACGATCCGAAAATCGGCCGAAAAATCAGCCGATTTTCGACCCATCTATGGCCTGCATTAAGATGCCTGTAGATTGGAGATAAAGTTCAACTAAAGTCTCCAAGAAGGAAACACTGTTGTACATTCTTATCATATCTTTGGTTCTGGCCTGGCCAATCAAAGATGGCCAAAGATGGCGAGCCTGGAAGAAGACCAGGCTCACATATCAGGAGTATTGACAGAGTAATGAACTATGGGATAATGTGCCCATTTACACACTTTATGACAAAACATCTGAGCACCTGCAACAGTTTTGTTTTCTTTAACAGTTCCCCTAACCCTCCTATCTGTAGACTAATGGATGCCTAAACACTTTGAGATTGCTTTGTATCCCTTTCCAGTCTTATGCAGACTACTTTTGATCATATGTCTACAGTGCACTCCTTTTTTGAGGAGCATGGTTCACATCAGCTGATGCTTCTTATGAACAACATTCTTAAAATGCTTGAGTGTCTTTTATCAATCAAGGTAGCTCTAAACCACACCTCCAAATTCATTTAATTAACTGGACTCCAGGTCAGAAAATTATTGACTCCAATAGGCTTACATTGAAGTAATTAGTAAATGCAAATGTGCAAACAATCTCAACTAAAAATAACACCCCCTTTTTTGCTTGTGCAATTGCTAAAATGTAAAGTTACCAATGCAACTTTAAACAATAAAACATATCAGTCCATTTCAGCTTGGTGAACAAATAAACTTATAGTTTGTGTTATGCTTTATTTATTGCTAGACCAATTTAAAAGTCCAGCTTCACTGTCCAAACTCTGCAGAGTGCTCCACAATACTCAGATCACTCTCAGTGTTTTTCCATCTGTGACTGTGTTCTGCCGTTAAATCATGCTGTGCATAATTCACCGAGTTAGACAAACACTCACCAGACCATAAGATCCAATAATTTAGTAAGTGGGCCCGTTGTGCTTATTGTTACTACAGAGACCACAATCACCATTCCAATGATTTCCATTACACTGTTCAACAATTTTTTATTTTTTGCCAGTTTTGGAAACAAAAGGATCCATTTCTTAATGAATTTCACATTCTGAGTTCAAATATAACAATGAAATTTGTCAATTGGCTCTAGTTTTTCTGTAAATGGAAAGTTTTCTACTATAGGCGTAATGACTACATAATGCACAATAATTATATAGATAGATGTCTTTCCACAAATATAAAGCAAGTGATATTGACTACATAACAAAGCCTAAATGGCATAATATATTGCATAGGATTACCAAGAAAAATTATAGCCATAAGCTAAGTTGAATCATTTTAATACTTAGGATTCTCACTAGTTTTGTCTTCAGTTTGTGTCGGTTTTGCTTCTCTTGGCTTTTCTCTTGTATTCGAGGAAAGGGCTATCTCTTACAACTGCACGTGACTACACGCTTCAGGTTCTTCCTCACTTGACTCAACCACGAAGGATTCTGGTGCTTTAGGAATTGGTAGCCCCTCTCCATGAGGAACTGGACGTATTGCCGATGGAATATTTGGATAGTCCACAGATAACTTTTTCTTCTTATTTAGCCCTTTTACAATTGGGGGCACCATACAAAAGTAACAATTACTAACATGATCTGTTGGCTCTCTCCAAATCATTGGCACAGCAAAAGGCATAGATGCCTTTTTTCCATTCAACCATTGCTCCAGTGCCGTCCCACAAGAATTGCAGCATATATGTGGTGCCCAGCTCTTGTCCTGGTCTCCTATCTTGCAGCCAAAATACAAGTTGTAGGCTTTCTTAATCATTCCTGTTATCCTCCTTTTTTGTGAGATAAAAGTTATTTCACTGCAGATATAGCAGAAATTATCTGCTTTATTCACACAAGTTCGAGGCATTACTGAGTAGCCTATATAAGCATAAAACGAAATGTAAAGACGCTGTTGAACTACAATCAGCTACAGATACTGCAGCTTTTATGCAGTGAAGTGATGTAATTAAAGGCTAATATTGCATCATCTCAGTATACATGCAATTTTCTATTGGTCACCAGTATCAATTGCGCAATATGCAGCTGAAGTTGCATCATAATTTTGAATGGCTTACGTCATTATGGGTGAATATATCATGGAAACTAGAGCCAATCAACATTTTTTAGGGTCATTTTCGTTTTCAGCACCCCAAAATTATGTAAGATTAGCTAATTTTATGCCCAAAACTTTTTACCTGTTGAACAGTGTTATAAGAAACAGAAGACAAAAAATTATATAGCCTAAAAGTATTTATTATTATTAATTCAGGTACTTATATTGCACTGTCAATTTAGGCAGTTATATATATTATACATTCACATCAGTCCCTAACCCTCAAGGGGCGTACCATCTAAGGTCCCTAACTCACATTCATACATACACATATTAGGGCCAATTTAGATAGGATCAAATTAACCTACCAGCATGTTTTTGGAGTGTGGTAGGAAACCGGAGTACCCGAAAGAGTACTCCCAAGTACAGGGAGAACATGCAAACTCCAGGCAAGTGGTGCTGTGGTTGGGATTTATTTAAATCAATGCATTAAATAAGTAAAAGCAATAATAATGGTTACCACCCCAGATGAAGTCCTAATGATGAAACGCATTGAGCGAGTCTAGGCCTGCTGATTTCACCCCGCTTTGGATACTTGTTCATACCAGACAGGTGTGGAGCTGGTATCTAATGCAGGATATGCTTTTCTAACCTTGCCGAGATCGTACACCAACTATTGTGAGTGAACTTATTTTATGTATTGATTTCAATAAATGGCCTTACGGTATGGGATTGTTTTTGTCTTCTCTGTTTATTATAATATAAATCATATGAATGATGAATGATCCCTCAAGTACCAATAAGCACAACGGACCCACTTATTAAATTAAGGAATCTTATGGTCTGGTGAGTGCTTGTCTAATTGGGTGAATTATCCACAGCATGAATTAATAGTAGAACACAGCGGGGGATGGAATAACAACGAGAGTGATCTGAATTTTGTGGAGCACTGTGTACAGTTTAAACAATGAAAATCGGCTATTAAACTACATGTTGTGCCTGTGTTGGTTTCCTCCCACACTCCAAAGACAAGCTGTTAAGTTAATTGGACCCAGGGTTGCCAACCGTCCGTAGATTTAGGGAAAGACCATAAATTTTAACCATTTACGAGCTGTCTGTAAATGTCCATTTATGGACAGGGAGGCCCTGATTTACTATTGTGCCTAGGCGCATTTCCGTGGGCGAACGTCTAACTTTTACTAGCGACCGTCTACTTTTACCCCGCTAAGAGATTTACTAAAGAGAAGTGTCAACAAGTAGATGCCAAATCAAATTTACTAACGAGACGCAGATCAGGAATCAGACTCAAAAAGCAGACTTGCTAAGAGGCACATCTAACACCATGAAAAATCACTGCAGAAACATGTTCACATCGAAATTTGCTTTGCCAAATATCAGGACTTCACTTTAAACAATATCTGCCATTTCCCAAAAAATTTTAAATGTGTTAAAAAGTTTTTTTTCAAGCAAGTCGACTCAGTGAAGAACTAGACGCTTGTGCAGTGTATTTGTCCGATATAAATGCGCATGTGCAGAACACATTTTAGACATCCTCTGTGGGCGCTTGCTTTTTAGCCGCTGTTCAGTAGTAAATCTCTGTGTGGAGTCCACTGACAGCCGGCACTCGGTCGCGTCTACTGTGTTTAACAAACAGCACTAGGCATATCTTTATATATTCTAATTTGATTTCCTTAGTTCTAGTGATTCTTTTTTTGTTTCTTATCCTTATAATTATTTCTGTAATGATTTTACTTATTTCGAAGGTCTAGATAATATGTAGACAGCTGAATGTAAAAATAAAGGTCTGCAATTAAGAAAAAAAAACAGCGTGGGGTCCCCCCTCTCATCCATACCAAGCCCTTCAGGTCTGGTATGGATATTAAGGGGTAACTCCACGCCGAAAAAAAACAGCGTGGAGTTCCCCCCAAAATCCATACCAGACCCTTATCCGAGCATGCAGCCCGGCAGGTCAGGAAAGGGGGAGGGCGAGCGAGCGCCCCCCCCCCCTCCTGAACCATACCAGGCCACATGCCCTCAACATGGGAGGTGCTTTGGGGCAGGGGGGGCTCCCCCCAAAGCACCTTGTCCCCATGTTGATAGGGACAAGGGCCTCTTCCCCACAACCCTGGCCGGTGGTTGTGGGGGTCTGCGTCAATCACGGCGACCCGAAAAAAGAAGAAAAAAAAAGCTCCGCTGTAGACAGAGGCTACCAGCCTTATGCAGTGAGTTTCTCTCTGACAGTTCTTAAATAGGTAAGGCGCTCGCTTGTCCCCCCCCTTCCCTGTCCTGCCAGGCTGCATGCTCGGATAAGGATCTGGTGTGGATTTTGGGGGGACCCCATGCAGTTTTTTTTTTAATTTTGGTATGGAGTTACCCCTTAATTTCCATGCCAGACCCGAAGGGCTTGTTGTGGATGGGACCCCACGCCATTTTTTTTTTTCATTTTGGTGTGGAGTTACCCCTTAAGATACATCCCAGACCTGAAGGGCTTGGTGTGGATGGGAGGGGGGACCCCATACCGTTTTTTCTTTATTATGGTGCTGGTTTTTAAATGTAATTCTCCTTTTTTTTTTTTTTCCTTCACTATAGCTCAGAAATTCAGTTGTCACTTCCCCCAGCTAAAGAGAAAGTTTTCTTGGAATTTATATCCTTAAAGGAAACAATGTTTACTTTGAGTTTATTAAAAGATACAAAGTTTTCTGTAACTTTGGGGAAAGTGACTTCTAAGCCTGTGAACGATAGTGAAGAAAAAAAAAAGGCTGGCATTTGCATTTGAAAATCAGCGCCGACATACACTTTGTATTGCAAAAAAAATGATTAACAATTGTGTAAACCGAGGCATTATTTTCAATGGATTTTCATTCATAAACCAAAAATTACGTTAACCGAGGCGTTGGTAAACCGAGGTACGCCTGTATTAGTATTGCAATCCTTTGTATTGGGATACATAGAACCAACATACATCTGAATTGGCAACATAGCACAACATTTGTGTCACATTGGAGATATCTGGATAGTTACACTGACCTCGACCAGGGACTTAGGGTGGATGCACACCACAGAAATACAGGCAGGATTAGTGATCAACAGCTCTGTGGATTAGTGGTTAGCACTGCTGCCTCACAATGCTAGGGTTGTCGGTTTGAATCCCAACCACGGCAATGAATTTACATGTTGTACGTGTGACTACCCTGACATACATGTGCTGATGGCAGCATCTTTGCTTTCTGTCTAAATGATCCCTAGAATGTGAATTAGAATGAGGCCTTATCTGTTCAAACACCTTTAAAGTTTCACTTTATGTGAATGTCAAACGATGGGATGAGATAAGGGCCTGGACTAATGATTGATTTGATAATGCTGGTTTGCACTCCACCCCCTTTGGGAAGGTTTGTCAAACCATGAGAAGAGTGAGCGAGAGAAAAAAGGATTTAAAAAAAATAAAATAAAATAATGGCATGGAGGCCCCCCCCCCTTCAAATCCATAACAGACCCTTATCCGAGCATGCAGATACCGCATTCCTTCAAAGATTTATTTCCTTTGAATTGCCTGCTTGGTTCACACTAGATGCGATTTAAAATTGTGCTTTTTGTTGGCAATTTCACCATATTTTCTGTAGATTTACCAATGAGTTATTGAATTTTCAATTGTGTTTTGCACTGCGGTTTCTATTGTAGTCTATATATGAAATCGCTACAAAATGCTGAAAAAGTTAGACAAAAATGACTTTTGAAATTGTGCTGCAGCAAATCGCTTACGTTAAGACACTCACATCCACATTCATTAGATCCGATATCAGGTACAATTTCAATTCCCAAATCGCATCTGAAATCATGTACCCTGGATGCGACTTGGCATACGATTTGCATGACATGCGACTTGCAAATCGTATTCCAAGTCGCACCCTGTTGTCTGCTATTAGAGCAGTCACATGGGTGTGTTTCCGACACTGATTTCTAAAGTAGTACATGTACTACTTTTGTGGAAATTTGCATAGATATCTGTGTCAGATGTCTTGCAAATCACAGGGAAATTAGCATCTTTACTGTAAGTAGCACAATTTCTAAATCGACTTTGATGTGATCGGGGTGTAAGACCTTTTTATGTTTGATTTCCTGAGTGTTTTTCCGATTTATGGGAAATGCCGCATACTAGCAAAAGTGAATTGACATTTTCAGTATTGCATGCGAGATGAGGTCATGTGACTGCCTTAACTCATGCGATAATCTGGAGTGAATTGTACCCATAGGGCCAAGAAATATTGCCAATAGGGTTCCCTTTTACATCCCTGTTCAATGTTCTGTTGTATGCTGTACAGGTACACGTCACTGTGGCTTTCTTTCTGACTCTGATTTGTGGGGCCTGTATACCAAGGGTTAACGCAGGTGGGAAGAGAATTAATCAGGTGCAAACACTTTCTCTGACCAAATGAATGACAGTGGTGGATGTGGCCTACCTTATATAAAGAGATGCAGTAGTGGCTGATTTTGCCTTGTACAGGCCACATTATTTTCTGCAAGTCTTTGTCTGTGCTGGTTTGGGGGAGGAAGAGATATTGTGGTTGCCCCAGGCCACACGCACGCTGTGTTTTGATGTGGGATGTAAATGTTTTGCATGTTCTTCCTTCTAAGGTGTGTTTGTGTGTTATTGTACAATGATTGTGTGTTTATTATCTTCACATTGTAATCCTAACACGTCAATTGCTCTGCTCTTCCAAGTTTGCCTTATTTAGAATGAAATGCAGTTTTCAGACAAACATGATGAGAAATGTATGTGTGGGGGATTTGGGGAGGTGGGAGGTGTTTTTATTTTGGCATGTATTTAGTTTTTATATTGATATTTTGATCTGCAGCTTGTTTTGTGGATAAGACGAAGTGATTCATATTAACCGTTTGTTTCCTGCTGTAACCTGTGAAAGCACAGTTCATTAGAAGTATAATCTTTTAGATTGTAAGCTCTTATGAGCAGGACCATTCTATTTTAGCAATATCAATCCTGCTTTTTTTTTTTTCACCAAGATATCGAATGTACCTACTTGTTGTTGCTGTCCAAATAATGTGGAATGTGTATTTGATCAATAAACATTTGGACTATGTATTTTTTGTGGGGATTATTTCATGTTCTAGTTGAATGTAGCACAGTGGCTAAATGGTTAGCACTTCCACTTGGTAGTACTAGGGTCGTTGGTTCGTATCCCAACCATGGCACCTCCTGCCTGGAGTTTGCATGTTCTCCCTGTGCCTGTTTCCTCCCACACTCTAAAGACATGCTGGTAGGTTAATTGGATCCTGTCAAAATTGGCCCTAGTATATGTATGAATGTAAGTTAGGGACCTAAGTATGCCCCTTGAGGGTTAGGGACTGATGTGAATTTACCTCATATATATGTAAAGCGCTGCGTAGATTGACAGTGCTATATAAGTATCTGAAATAAATAAATGTACTAGCACCCGTAACACTTACTTTTTTGCTAGCTATATAATATGCCCAAATCTTCCTTGTTAGAGCGCACATATGCAAGTATGTCCAAACTGACAAACCAAAAGCCCCCTATTGCACCAAGACCATGTTATGTACCAATGAATAGGTCGTGTTCAATGTCCAGCTAGCTATTTTTCTACAATCCTCTTAACAGTAATAAATTGGGCCCCCAATTTATATTGACTTTTTGGGCCTTTACCGGCAAATATATATTTGCCAATGTCATATACTGTACACAGTAGAGCTGCAAGCATACATTCACCAATGCCAAATCCACAATAGAACTGCAAACATATAGTATTTGCGAATATTATATACACAATGGAGCCGCATGTAAAATTGCTATGGTGCACAAATAAACGCCAAGACGGCTGTTGGAGGAGGCGCTAGAGCAGCTGTCATACCGGAAATACGTCATGACGTTGGCAGAAGGATGTTTGCACACACCCGGAAGTGGTAGTGGGGAGTGTTAGTGGATGGGAGTGTAGTTAGGAGAGTTTAGTGGTAATTTGCAAGTCTATTTTTTAGTTTTGTGAATTGTTCTTTAGTGGAATTCCAGACCACATCTGGACATGGCGAGATCGCTGTTCTCCACCAAGGAGCTGATCCTCATTTGCAGGGGAAACATTACTAATAATTGTATTTTCAGTTGAAAACATGTCCAATTGCTAGATCCATTGAGGTACATAGCAGAGGTTCAAGGTTCTTCCTAACTATACAGGTGGCACAGACACAAGCATACACCCAGGGCCACTGTTAGATATCATGGGGCCCCATACAGCATACCTGACAGCCCCCCACCGCCAGAGAAAATATCCAAATTATATTTATGGTAAAAATATACTAAAAACATTATTAATTGACATAATCCCAACCATATTCCTGTGAAATCTAAATGCTAAAACTGTACTGAGTTCATAAATAAAGCTGTGTGTAATTGAGGTCTTGGGGCTCATTCACATGGGTGCTGTGGCCTGTAGAGAGGGAATCAGTGATTTGTTTTTGTGGCTATCGCCGTTTGCAGACAACCTATGTCACACTATGGAAATGCTGCAGGTCATAATTTGACAAGCATATGGGTGCAGGTGTACAGCCCTGAACACAGACAGTGAGCGTTCAGGGCCATTTCCCCACGCCTTCACACCTGTCAGATTAAAACCTGTGTTCATACAGCTGCTGTGTCCCCATAGTGTAACAGGTGGCTCCAGCCACATGAACAACCCCCTCATTCATGCTGTACAGGACAGAGGACCTGTGTGAATGGGGCATTTTTTACTTTTTTTTCCCTCAGCTCATTAATTTCAATGGGCTGCCTTACATGTGGGAACATGCAAAAATACTGCAGGCATGTTATTGTAAAAGTGTGTTGTACCTAACCGCACAGTAGTGTGGTGCCATGTGTTTTGGTGGCTGTGAATGCATCTGTGTTTACTAGACATGTGGAGGTGCAGTTAAGTTTTCATCATGGTACCTGCGCACATCTGCAGAGGGCATTGCATTTCTTTGCTGTGCTGGACAATGCATGCTCTTGCATGCGTTTCTGCACCACAAACGGTGTGAACAAGTCCTAAGGGCCAGTTCACACTATAGAAACAGTCTAGATGTGTTCCAGATGCGTTTTTGCATGCACTTTTTTGATGCATGTTTAGCGTGTTCCAAAGCATTTTGGATGCATTTTTTATGTGTTCCACTGCATTTTGGATGCGTTTTTTGTGTTCCAGTGCATTTTGGATTTTTGTATGCATTCCAGTTAATTTTTTTCCCCTCTCTTTTTCTAAAATTTAATTAGGGACATGTGCCTTTTAGTGCGTTCCAGGGTGTTTTACCACGTTCCAGTACAGTTCTATGCATAAACAATGCAGCCTGTTTGACTTTTTTGGCAGCACTTGCAACGCACTGGAACTGCAAGCGCTGATGTGAACTATGACACTGACAACCATATAACCTTCTTTCTGTGCGTTTTGGATGCAGAAAAAGCAACTGAAATACATGTAGTGTGAACTGGCCCTAAAGGTTATTATAGGTCAGGGAACGGGACTGACCAGAAATTGTGAATTCAATCGGACTAGTGGTGAGATACAATCAGGAATCCTATAATAATGCGAGATCTGAGCTGGAGGTGATAGGAAATGAGACACATTAACAAGATCAATAAATAAATAGTTTAATAACAAGAGTGGGGCGGGGATACATAGATTTGCAGATGGAACAGGTGATGACAGGGGGGGTGGGGGAGGGGTTCAAGTTGTATAAGGAGAGAGGTTTAAGAGCTCGTTCACACTTGACTTTATTTCTAACTCTTGCCAAACGCCCCTATAGTGTTTGACAGGCGTTTGGGAAACGTTTTTAACGCTCCTAAAATGCTCCCCAAACACCCTATGTGCGGTTTTGAGGCATGTGATAAGCATTTACCAAGCGTTAAAACTGCACCACAAATGCCTGTAATGAAGTTAAATGGTATTGACGCTCCAAAAATGCCTCGCAACCACACCGCAAACGTCTGCCAGGCATTTGAGGAGCGGCACCATAGACTTGAATGGGAGGCTTCAACTCCTCCTGACTCCACATGAGGCGTCAGTTTTGCCGTGATGCAATGCTAACTCTTCAGTGTGAACAGCACTGTGTGCTGCCATGTGCAGAATTTTCATAGGCATTTGAGAAGCGTAAAAAACGCTTCCCAAACGCCTGTCTGATGCCTGTTGACAAAGCTAGTGTGAACGCAGCCTTAGAGAAGATAAAGTTGTAATGAAATATAAACAGAAGGAAAATTGAAAACTTGTCAGAAGAACAGGACGCAGGTAAGATTCACTCCCTTTCCACTTTCTAGTCAGTAGCCAAAATCTTAATTAATTGATCTATATTCCTGGCACTGACAGAACCCTAGAAATTGATCTCCATATTTTGGGCATTCACAAATGTCAAGTAGCTTACAATCTAATGCAGGCCATAGATGGGTCGAAAATCGGCCGAAAAAAACATCGGCCAATTTTTGCACCGTTAGTGGGTTAATTGGTCGGCCGTTTTTCGGGGTTTTGGCACTTTTTTGAAGAAGAAGGATCTTGCGGTTGCAACAATGTATCTATTTGTATCCGAATAAAAACATCTGTATCCGAAATGGATACATTGTTGCAACCGCAATACTTTCCATGTAAAATACAATAGCGGAGCTTTCTGCAAGGGACAGAAGTAAAAATGCTAGCCATAGACTGGACAAAAATCGGCCGATTTTTTTTTTGCCGTTGGTGGTAACGTCAGCCGATTGCACGACCAATTTTTCGTTTTTTTTTAAAATGGCTTTTTTTTTCACATATACTAGGCCCAATTAACCTAACAGCATGTCTTTGGAGTGTTGGCAGAAACACACCTGTGCAGAGAAAGCATGCAAACTGAGATGCAGCCATGACTGGGATTATTATTATTATACAGTATTTATAAAGCGCCAATAGTTCACTCAGCGCTGTACATTACAAAGGGGGACAGAACATGTGACAGAACAATACCAATACAATGCAAAACATGAGGGGATTGAGGGCCCTGCTCTTACGAGCTTACAATCTAGGAGGGAGGGGATGGTGGCACAGGAGGAGATAGCTGTGGGGGATGGAGTGGTAGGAAGAGTGGAGGAGGTCGGCAAGTTAGCAGGGGGTGGGGTAGGCTTCCCTGAAGAGATGGGTTTTCAGGGTGCGCCTAAAGGAGAGGAGAGTAGGTGATAATCTGATGGGTTGGGGCAGGGAGTTCCAGAGGATGGGTGACACCCTGGAGAAGTCCTGGAGGCGGGCATGGGAGGAGGAGACCAGGGAACTAGAGAGAAGGAGGTCTTGTGAGGAGCGGAGTGTGCGTGCTGGGCGGTACTTGGATATTAGGTCAGTGTTGTAGTTCGGGGCAGTATGGTGGACAGCTTTGTACGTCAGCGTTAGGATTTTGAATTTTATCCGTTGCGCAATCGGAAGCCAGTGGAGGGATTGGCAGAGGGGGGTGGTGGAGACAGAGCGGTTGGAAAGGTGAATGAGTCTGGCAGCCGTATTCAGGATAGACTGAAGCGGGGATAGCCAGCGGCGAGGCAGGCCAGTGAGGAGGGAGTTGCAGTAGTCGAGTCGTGATATGATGAGGGAGTGGATGAGCTGTTTAGTGGTTTCTGGAGTTAGGAACGTGCGTATTTTGGCGATGTTGCGGAGGGATTAGAACTCAAGACCCACGTGCTGTACGTTCTAAGTTCTAACCACTAAGCCATTGTAGGAGACAGAGTTTGAGCTGCAATGTAGAATAGTTACATTGTTTAAAAATAATGATAAAGCGAGCGCTGGTAAAATTATATAGACTACTAAAATGGTATTACACAAGAAAATATAAATATAGGTATAGATATGAAGGTAGAAGGTAGCAGCTAGCACTCAGGGTATTGGCAACAGTCCCAGACGAGAAATCTGTTAAAGTAATAGTGCAGTGCTATAAATGCATGTTATCAATCATCAACGCATGTAAAATAAAAAAAGTGCAAATAATTGCAATAATGATGTAAACTGGTAAATGGTGCTAAAAAATGTTCATATAATTCCTGAATAATGGAATGTCATTTGTGTCTGAGTACCAACTCAGAGAGTGCCTATGAATGGCACGTGTGGTTTATCTGTGACGGACAGCAGTGCAGACGGTTTATCCGTGACGGACAGTATGGCTGACGCTCCTCAATGGTGGTGGCATGGCGTGAGCAATAGAGCTCCACTCAATGCATTTTGTGTACCAACACGCCCTCAGGGGCACACCAATAGGACGTGTTGGTAGACGAAGTTTTGAAAAAAAAACAATAATTACCATTAAAAGATAGAAAAAAAACAACACAATAAATAAAAAAAATCTCCTGCCCCCATGTACATGCACATAAGAACATAAGTGCACATGGCAGGTGTGTCTGCGTACAAAAACTACTATTGTGCTACACATGTTTACTCAACACCACCCCATCTTTTATATTTCCCAAAAATTGGGGATTATATTGTGTTTATGCACACTACAAATATACTAAAAGGCAAAACATTTTTTTAGTCTTGAACGAAGTGGAGATGGATTAGAACACGTATCCTGATTTTATTCCTGTCTTTGCCCCCCCTTAGGGGCTCTGGGTCTTTCCTGGCTAGGACTGTACATGCCTGGGGGAAGGCATGTTGCCCTGCCAGACAGCTGCTGCTGTAGGCCTCAGGTGGGCAACCTGAGGGCTTGAATTGCTGAGACCTGGGTTCTGCTATGCTGACTGAGGGGCTGTCTCCTGAAGATCTGGTCTGGTACCATGGAGAAAGGCATCCAGCTGATCGTGGGCCTTGTGAGTACAGACCTCTCTAAGGATCTTAGAGATTGTGTGCTGCTTAACCCCCTCTGGTGCTAGGAAGTGAGCTGAGGGTCTAGCAAAGGAAATACCGGCTCGAGTTCTGAAGAGCTTTGTCCACCTGTCCACTACTACGTAATGGGACATTGCTTTGGAGCTCTAAATAAGTTACTGCTTAAAGCTGATATCTACTGTTTGTCTAATCTTCAGAACAAGCTGTATCTGAGTATGTGCTTGAATCAAAGTCCTCAGTGTACTTAGTTTCTAATCTGGAGCATCCCACTCATCTCCCTCATCCTTATTCCTATTCCTTAAAAAAAGAAAAACACACCTAGACTGATTATTGGAGAAATGAGTGAATGAGCCTATGTGCCTGGCTGCAGGGCAAAGTATTTCGGGAGGTCCTAGACAGTATTCAATGGGAGTAGCATTACTTTTTTTTCTTTTTTTAGTTTTGGATAGAGTGGGTAAGTTCTAGGATCCTTATGAAGTCTTTATTTCTGTCCGTATCTCCTCCAGGGAGATTCATTCTCTCTATTAATTCCAGTTACCACTGTCTCTAACATAGAAAGACAGGGCAGATCAAATTATATTCATAGCAAGAGAGTGGGAGAAGTCCTCCAATGGGGACACCTGTTACTATCACAAGGATCCTGAGACCGCTAGCTACATGGTGCCAAACCAACATGGAACTGTGGACAAGCTTTTACAGAAAGGCATTGAGCCCTGGAAAGGAGATCCCATAAAAAACCTGAAATGATCATTCAGAGATCAAGCAGCACCATCTAGTGGTCATATTATTTATTGCAGTTTGTACTGTTCTACATTGTAGTGCAGTTATTTTATACTGCATGTTACCAACAATGTGCGAAAAGCAGGCATTATATGGAATGCCTAGGCCAGGGGTAGGCTACCAGCTGTTGCAGGACTACAAGTTCCATCATGCCTCTGCAAGTCATAGCTGTAACTGTCAGTTTTGTAATGTTGCAATTAGAGATGAGCGAATCGAAGTAGGCGAAGTGGAATTCGAGTCGAATATTGGAAAATCCGAATCCGAAAAATAGCCTACTTCGGACGCGCGAATCGAAATTTTTCCTAAAATGGCGGCGGACATGTGCGGCGACGGAGCGGGGATGTCTGGGAAGGCGCGCAGACAAGGCGCGCTGACCCATAATGCATTCCTTAATGACATGTGATCGCATTAGCCAATCAGCAGCCAGCCAGCACTGTGTAATGGTCGAGCTATAAATAGCGGCCATTTTAGAATTCTTTATTTGCCTCCAGTCATTCAAGAGAGGCAGACCGCTCTGTATTAGGGACAGAGTTAGGGCCACAGAAACGTTACTTGGGGACAGAGAAACGTTACTTAGGGACAGAGAAGCATTACTCAGGGACACAGAATTGTTAATGAGGGCCACAGAATCGTTACTTAGGGCCAAAGAAACGCTAGTTAGGGCCACAGAATTGTTACTCAGGGACAGACAGAATTGTTACTGAGTGCCAGAGAATTGTTACTTAGGGCCACAGAAACGTTAGTTAGGGCCACAGAATTGTTACTCAGGGACAGACACAGAATTGTTACTGAGGGACACAGAATTGTTACTGAGGGCCACAGAACCGTTACTTAGGGCCACAGAAACGTTAATCAGGGACAGACAGAATTGTTACTGAGGGCCACAGAACCGTTACTTAGGGCCACATAAAAGTTAATCAGGGACACAGAATTGTTACTGAGGGCCACAGAACCGTTACTTAGGGCCACAGAATTGTTACTCAGGGACAGACACAGAATTGTTTCTTGAGGGACACAGAATTGTTACTGAGGGCCACAGAACCGTTACTTAGGGCCACAGAAACGTTAATCAGGGACACAGAATTGTTACTGAGGGCCACAGAACCGTTACTTAGGGCCACGTAAACGTTAATCAGGGACAGACATAGAATTGTTACTGAGGGACACAGAATTGTTACTGAGGGCCACAGAACCATTACTTAGGGCCACAGAATTGTTACTCAGGGACACAGAATTGTTACTGAGGGCCACAGAACTGTTACTTAGGGCCACAGAATTGTTACTCGGACAGACACAGAATTGTTACTCAGGGACACAGAATTGTTACTGAGGGCCACAGAACCGTTACTTAGGGCCACATAAACGTTAATCAGGGACACAGAATTGTTACTGAGGGCCACAGAACCGTTACTTAGGGCCACAGAATTGTTACTCATGGACAGACACAGAATTGTTTCTTGAGGGACACAGAATTGTTACTGAGGGCCACAGAACCGTTACTTAGGGCCACAGAAACGTTAATCAGGGACATAGAATTGTTACTGAGGGCCACAGAACCGTTACTTAGGGCCACGTAAACGTTAATCAGGGACAGACACAGAATTGTTACTGAGGGACACAATTGTTACTGAGGGACACAGAATTGTTACTGAGGGCCACAGAACCGTTACTTAGGGCCACAGAATTGTTACTCAGGGACAGACACAGAATTGTTACTGAGGGACACAGAATTGTTACTGAGGGCCACAGAACCGTTACTTAGGGCCACAGAATTGTTACTCAGGGACACAGAATTGTTACTGAGGGCCACAGAACTGTTACTTAGGGCCACAGAATTGTTACTCGGACAGACACAGAATTGTTACTCAGGGACACAGAATTGTTACTGAGGGCCACAGAACCGTTACTTAGGGCCACAGAATTGTTACTCAGGGACACAGAATTGTTACTGAGGGCCACAGAACTGTTACTTAGGGCCACAGAATTGTTACTCGGACAGACACAGAATTGTTACTGAGGGACACAGAATTGTTACTGAGGGCCACAGAACCGTTACTTAGGGCCACATAAACATTAATCAGGGACACAGAATTGTTACTGAGGGCCACAGAACCGTTATTTAGGGCCACAGAATTGTTACTCAGGGACAGACACAGAATTGTTACTGAGGGACACAGAATTGTTACTGAGGGCCACAGAACCGTTACTTAGGGCCACAGAATTGTTACTCAGGGACAGACACAGAATTGTTACTCAGGGACACAGAATCGTTGAATTAAAGAGTATGTCAGACAACATGCAGAGGAGTGGCAGAGGAGGCAATGTTTTAGGAGCGAGCAGACGTGGCAGCAGAGGAAGGGGTCGAGGCAGCACTATTCGCAGCCAGAGGCCAGTGCTCCCGGTGTCATCCAGCGGTCGTGTCTCCACCGACAACCCTGCCGTCATCGATTGGTTGGCTCGGTCGTCTTCCTCTTCCCAGGTCACCTCTGACACCTACAGCCAACGGTCGGTGGGTACATCAGACACAACCGTTAGTTGGCATGGCCCGGGACCAAGCCCACTGAAATCACGTGTCCTCTACCTGCCCCTGTCCTTTGGTGTTCCCTCACCAAGCGAAGTATCGCATGCTGTGGGCTCAGCCCCACTGTACAGTGAGGAAGAGCTAACAGAGGGCGGTCAGGAACGGGGGGAGACATCCGCCTTTTCAGCAGCCAGGCGAAGAAGTAGTGGCGAGGAGAGTGGCTCGGTAGCCGGTCTAGAGACAGGTCTGTCTCCTGACCCAGACGCAGCCGAGGGGGCTAGTAGTGAGGCGGAGACCCTACTTGATGATGAGGAGGTTGATCGCACTTGGCAGCCTCGTCGTCATCAGGCAATTTCTTCCGCATCATCAGGAGAAGAGGGTGGCAGCTTGGCAGCGAGCGAAACAGTCGGTGGGTTGCCCAGGAGGCAGCAGGGTCGCAGCAGTGTCAGTGGAGCCAAACGGCCACGGAGTAGAGCACCAGCTCCACTGCAGCCTACCACCACGGCCAGTAGTGGTACCGGTGTGCACGGAGGAAGCAGCAGTCAGCCAGTGAGGAGTATCGGGGGCAAAGTTTCCTACTCGACGGTGTGGCAATTTTTCGTCAAGCCGCCCGAGGAAGTAAACGTAGCCGTATGTCGACTATGTGGCCAGAAAGTCAAGCGTGGCCAGGGGGCCCATGTTGGGACTACAGCATTGCGGCAGCATATGCAGCGTCGCCATTTGGTGGCCTGGGAAAACCGTGATAAAGATACGGCGGTTCTGCCCGCCCCAGCCCCCGCTCCATCACCCGCTCCGTTACTTGCTCCGTCACCCGACGTCAATCGCCCTCCATCAGCCAGTCAAGGCTCCAACACCTCTGCTGAGGGGAGTTGTCGCTCGTTGGCATCTTCCGCTCGTTCAGATGCTCCTTCTCCTGCTACTCCTCTTCACGGATTCCGTCAGCAGTCTTTCTTGGAATCCGTTTCCAAGAGACAACAGTTTGCGAGCACGCACCCGACGGTGCAAAAGCTGAACGTCCTCCTGTCCAAGTTGCTGGTGCTGCAGTCCCTCCCTTTCCAAGTGGTGGACTCAGCACCTTTCCGAGAAATGATGGCTTGTGCCGCACCGCGGTGGAGAGTGCCAAGCCGTCATTTCTTCGCCAAAAAGGCAGTGCCAGCCCTGCATTCACATGTAGAAGAGATGGTGGGCCAGTCTTTGAGCATGTCGGTCTCTGCCAAAGTGCACGGCAGCGCCGACGTGTGGAGCTGTAACTACGGTCAGGGACAGTACATGTCATTTACGGCCCACTGGGTGAACGTGGTGCCGTCACAGCCGCACCAGCAACTTGGACAGGTCACGCCGCTCTTGCCTCCACGTTTGCACGTCCTTGGTCCACAAAAGATGTCCGCCTCTACCACCTCTTCTTCCGCCGTGTCCTCAGCCGCCACCCCCGTGCCAAGTCCCATTACCCGACCGGCATATCACATGTGCAGGGCGCAACGGTGTCACGCTGTTCTGCACCTGGTATGCCTTGGCGAACGTAGTCACACAGGGGAGGAACTTCTCAGTGTAATGAACAGAGAAATCGACAGATGGCTGTCTCCGCGCAAACTGAAAATCGGAACCTTGTTGACCGACAACGGAAAGAACATGGTGTCTTCTCTGCGTCAAGGAAGTTTGTGCCATGCGCCATGCATGGCTCACGTGTTCAATCTGGTTGTCAAGCGGTTCCTAAAATCCACCATCCCACTGCAAGACATCCTTAAAATGTCCCGTAAACTTTGCATGCATTTCAGCCATTCCTACACCGCAAAGCACACCCTCATTGAGCTGCAGCGGCAGAACGGAATTCCACATCATCGCCTGATCTGCGACGTTGCAACAAGGTGGAATTCAACCCTACACATGTTAGACCGCCTTTACGAGCAGCGAAAGGCCATCACCGATTTCCTGATGTTACAAGCGGATAAAGGTACTCCCCTGTGTAACTTCGATGTCAGCCATTGGCAGCTCATGCGTGACACCTGCCGCTTGCTCAGGCCCTTTGAGGAGGCCCCGCTATTCGTGAGTCGGCAGGACTATGGGATGAACGACGTCATTCCTCTGTTGCACGTCCTTGAACAAATGCTGTTAACAATGGCTGGTCAGGGTGCGGTAGACGTGGCGCACAGATCTCAACGCCACATGACCCCTGTGGGGGCAGGACAGGAAGAAGAGGAGGAGGTAGAGGAGGACATTTGTGCTCAGGAATTATTGAGTGAAATGGGTGGTTTTTCCACTCAGCGGACAGGAGTGGAGGAGCAGGAGCATCTGGTAGAGGAGGAGGAGGAGGAGACAGAGGACCCAGACGCACCGTGGCAGTATGCTGTGGAGATGGAGGCAGGGAGTCCCTCGCATTCCTTGGCACAAATGGCCCATAGCATGCTCGGTTGCTTGCGTAGCGACAGCCGAATAATAACCATCAGACAGAGGGATGACTTTTGGCTGTCCACCTTGTTGGACCCTCGCTACCGTTCAAAAATGGTGGCCTTTTTCACACCTGCTGAGAGGGAGGCCAAAATAACGTACTATAAAAACCACCTATGTAGTCAGTTGGTCTCTGCCTTTGTGCGCCAACGTCCATCCTCAGACACTGTGGGCCCTGTGCGCTCGCGTTCCGCTGCCATGGCAGCAGGGGAGGGGTGGGGTGGTAGGAGCAGTGGCAGCTCCACCAGCAGCGGCTGCCTCAGTCTGCAGTCGATGATGAGTAGCTTTCTTCACCAGCGCAGTGAGGAAACTACTAACCAGCCGCAGCAGCAGCAGCAGCAGCAGCATCAGGTGGACCTGGAGCAGGACCTCAAACAACAGGCTTGGGCCTACTTGGACAGCACCCTGCCAACCGAGGTAGACAATCCCCTTGACTACTGGGCAACGAAACTTGACCTTTGGCCCCAACTAGCTGAATTTGCCCTTGAAAGGCTGTCATGCCCGGCCAGTAGCGTGGCATCGGAGCGCGTGTTTAGTGCGGCAGGAGGTATTGTAACTCCGCGGAGGACACGACTGTCCACCCAAAGTGTGGAGAGACTCACGTTTGTGAAAATGAATCAGGCGTGGATTAGTCTGGATTTCAAACCACCAGTTCCTGACACAACTGACTAAATCCGCCATGAATCATACCTCAAACATTTGCCACTTTCAGGTCTCCTCACACACTGCTGGTGTGTTCCATTTTTTGTCATAGGGTGCTGGCAGATTACGGGCCTCCCATAGCTGCTGCCAGGCCCCTAATCTGCCATGGGACCCTATACCGCCTCCTCATGCTGCTGCCAGGTCCACAGTCTCTTATGCCATGTGCCACTTTCAGGTCTCCTCACACTGCTGGTGTGTTCAATTTTTTGACATAGGGTGCTGGCAGATTACGGGCCTCCCATAGCTGCTGCCAGGCCCCTAATCTGCCATGGGCCCCTATATACCGCCTCCTCATGCTGCTGCCAGGTCCAGAGTCTCTCATGGGTCCCTGTACGTCCTCCCATTGCTGCTGTCTCCATCGCCACACTCTGCCATGTGCCACTTTCAGGTCTCCTCACACACTGCTGGTGTGTTGAATTTTTTGACATAGGGTGCTGGCAGATTACGGGCCTCCCATAGCTGCTGCCAGGCCCCTAATCTGCCATGGGCCCCTATATACCGCCTCCTCATGCTGCTGCCAAGTCCAGAGTCTGTCATGGGTCCCTGTACGGCCTCCCATTGCTGCTGTCTCCATCGCCACACTCTGCCATGTGCCACTTTCAGGTCTCCTCACACTGCTGGTGTGTTCAATTTTTTGACATAGGGTGCTGGCAGATTACGGGCCTCCCATAGCTGCTGCCAGGCCCCTAATCTGCCATGGGCCCCTATATACCGCCTCTTCATGCTGCTGCCAAGTCCAGAGTCTGTCATGGGTCCCTGTACGGCCTCCCATTGCTGCTGTCTCCATCGCCACACTCTGCCATGTGCCACTTTCAGGTCTCCTCACACTGCTGGTGTGTTCAATTTTTTGACATAGGGTGCTGGCAGATTACGGGCCTCCCATAGCTGCTGCCAGGCCCCTAATCTGCCATGGGCCCCTATACCGCCTCCTCATGCTGCTGCCAAGTCCAGAGTCTGTCATGGGTCCCTGTACGGCCTCCCATTGCTGCTGTCTCCATCGCCACACTCTGCCATGTGCCACTTTCAGGTCTTCTCACACTGCTGGTGTGTTGAATTTTTTGACATAGGGTGCTGGCAGATTACGGGCCTCCTATAGCTGCTGCCAGGCCCCTAATCTGCCATAGGCCCCTATATACCGCCTCCTCATGCTGCTGCCAGGTCCAGAGTCTCTCATGGGTCCCTGTACGGCCTCCCATTGCTGCTGTCTCCATCGCCACACTCTGCCATGTGCCACTTTCAGGTCTCCTCACACACTGCTGGTGTGTTGAATTTTTTGACATAGGGTGCTGGCAGATTACGGGCCTCCCATAGCTGCTGCCAGGCCCCTAATCTGCCATGGGCCCCTATATACCGCCTCCTCATGCTGCTGCCAGGTCCAGAGTCTGTCATGGGTCCCTGTACGGCCTCCCATTGCTGCTGTCTCCATCGCCACACTCTGCCATGTGCCACTTTCAGGTCTCCTCACACTGCTGGTGTGTTGAATTTTTTGACATAGGGTGCTGGCAGATTACGGGCCTCCTATAGCTGCTGCCAGGCCCCTAATCTGCCATAGGCCCCTATATACCGCCTCCTCATGCTGCTGCCAGGTCCAGAGTCTCTCATGGGTCCCTGTACGGCCTCCCATTGCTGCTGTCTCCATCGCCACACTCTGCCATGTGCCACTTTCAGGTCTCCTCACACTGCTGGTGTGTTCAATTTTTTGACATAGGGTGCTGGCAGATTACGGGCCTCCCATAGCTGCTGCCAGGCCCCTAATCTGCCATGGGCCCCTATATACCGCCTCCTCATGCTGCTGCCAAGTCCAGAGTCTGTCATGGGTCCCTGTACGGCCTCCCATTGCTGCTGTCTCCATCGCCACACTCTGCCATGTGCCACTTTCAGGTCTCCTCACACTGCTGGTGTGTTGAATTTTTTGACATAGGGTGCTGGCAGATTACGGGCCTCCCATAGCTGCTGCCAGGCCCCTAATCTGCCATGGGCCCCTATATACCGCCTCCTCATGCTGCTGCCAAGTCCAGAGTCTGTCATGGGTCCCTGTACGGCCTCCCATTGCTGCTGTCTCCATCGCCACACTCTGCCATGTGCCACTTTCAGGTCTCCTCACACTGCTGGTGTGTTGAATTTTTTGACATAGGGTGCTGGCAGATTACGGGCCTCCTATAGCTGCTGCCAGGCCCCTAATCTGCCATAGGCCCCTATATACCGCCTCCTCATGCTGCTGCCAAGTCCAGAGTCTGTCATGGGTCCCTGTACGGCCTCCCATTGCTGCTGTCTCCATCGCCACACTCTGCCATGTGCCACTTTCAGGTCTCCTCACACTGCTGGTGTGTTCAATTTTTTGACATAGGGTGCTGGCAGATTACGGGCCTCCCATAGCTGCTGCCAGGCCCCTAATCTGCCATGGGCCCCTATACCACCTCCTCGTGCTGCTGCCAAGTCCAGAGTCTGTCATGGGTCCCTGTATGGCCTCCCATTGCTGCTGTCTCCATCGCCACACTGTGCCATGTGCCACTTTCAGGTCTCCTCACACTGCTGGTGTGTTGAATTTTTTGACATAGGGTGCTGGCAGATTACAGGCCTCCTATAGCTGCTGCCAGGCCCCTAATCTGCCATAGGCCCCTATATACCGCCTCCTCATGCTGCTGCCAGGTCCAGAGTCTCTCATGGGTCCCTGTACGGCCTCCCATTGCTGCTGTCTCCATCGCCACACTCTGCCATGTGCCACTTTCAGGTCTCCTCACACACTGCTGGTGTGTTGAATTTTTTGACATAGGGTGCTGGCAGATTACGGGCCTCCCATAGCTGCTGCCAGGCCCCTAATCTGCCATGGGCCCCTATATACCGCCTCCTCATTCTGCTGCTAGGTCCAGAGTCTGTCATGGGTCCCTGTACAGCCTCCCATTGCTGCTGTCTCCATCGCCACACTCTGCCATGTGCCACTTTCAGGTCTCCTCACACACTGCTGGTGTGTTGAATTTTTTGACATAGGGTGCTGGCAGATTACGAGCCTCCCATAGCTGCTGCCAGGCCCCTAATCTGCCATGGGTCCCTATATACCGCCTCCTCATGCTGCTGCCAGGTCCAGAGTCTGTCATGGGTCCCTGTACGGCCTCCCATTGCTGCTGTCTCCATCGCCACACTCTGCCATGTGCCACTTTCAGGTCTCCTCACACTGCTGGTGTGTTGAATTTTTTGACATAGGGTGCTGGCAGATTACGGGCCTCCTATAGCTGCTGCCAGGCCCCTAATCTGCCATAGGCCCCTATATACCGCCTCCTCATGCTGCTGCCAGGTCCAGAGTCTCTCATGGGTCCCTGTACGGCCTCCCATTGCTGCTGTCTCCATCGCCACACTCTGCCATGTGCCACTTTCAGGTCTCCTCACACTGCTGGTGTGTTCAATTTTTTGACATAGGGTGCTGGCAGATTACGGGCCTCCCATAGCTGCTGCCAGGCCCCTAATCTGCCATGGGCCCCTATATACCGCCTCCTCATGCTGCTGCCAAGTCCAGAGTCTGTCATGGGTCCCTGTACGGCCTCCCATTGCTGCTGTCTCCATCGCCACACTCTGCCATGTGCCACTTTCAGGTCTCCTCACACTGCTGGTGTGTTGAATTTTTTGACATAGGGTGCTGGCAGATTACGGGCCTCCCATAGCTGCTGCCAGGCCCCTAATCTGCCATGGGCCCCTATATACCGCCTCCTCATGCTGCTGCCAAGTCCAGAGTCTGTCATGGGTCCCTGTACGGCCTCCCATTGCTGCTGTCTCCATCGCCACACTCTGCCATGTGCCACTTTCAGGTCTCCTCACACTGCTGGTGTGTTGAATTTTTTGACATAGGGTGCTGGCAGATTACGGGCCTCCTATAGCTGCTGCCAGGCCCCTAATCTGCCATAGGCCCCTATATACCGCCTCCTCATGCTGCTGCCAAGTCCAGAGTCTGTCATGGGTCCCTGTACGGCCTCCCATTGCTGCTGTCTCCATCGCCACACTCTGCCATGTGCCACTTTCAGGTCTCCTCACACTGCTGGTGTGTTCAATTTTTTGACATAGGGTGCTGGCAGATTACGGGCCTCCCATAGCTGCTGCCAGGCCCCTAATCTGCCATGGGCCCCTATACCACCTCCTCGTGCTGCTGCCAAGTCCAGAGTCTGTCATGGGTCCCTGTATGGCCTCCCATTGCTGCTGTCTCCATCGCCACACTGTGCCATGTGCCACTTTCAGGTCTCCTCACACTGCTGGTGTGTTGAATTTTTTGACATAGGGTGCTGGCAGATTACAGGCCTCCTATAGCTGCTGCCAGGCCCCTAATCTGCCATAGGCCCCTATATACCGCCTCCTCATGCTGCTGCCAGGTCCAGAGTCTCTCATGGGTCCCTGTACGGCCTCCCATTGCTGCTGTCTCCATCGCCACACTCTGCCATGTGCCACTTTCAGGTCTCCTCACACACTGCTGGTGTGTTGAATTTTTTTACATAAGGTGCTGGCAGATTACGGGCCTCCCATAGCTGCTGCCAGGCCCCTAATCTGCCATGGGCCCCTATATACCGCCTCCTCATTCTGCTGCTAGGTCCAGAGTCTGTCATGGGTCCCTGTACAGCCTCCCATTGCTGCTGTCTCCATCGCCACACTCTGCCATGTGCCACTTTCAGGTCTCCTCACACACTGCTGGTGTGTTGAATTTTTTGACATAGGGTGCTGGCAGATTACGAGCCTCCCATAGCTGCTGCCAGGCCCCTAATCTGCCATGGGTCCCTATATACCGCCTCCTCATGCTGCTGCCAAGTCCAGAGTCTGTCATGGGTCCCTGTACGGCCTCCCATTGCTGCTGTCTCCATCGCCACACTCTGCCATGTGCCACTTTCAGGTCTCCTCACACTGCTGGTGTGTTCAATTTTTTGACATAGGGTGCTGGCAGATTACGGGCCTCCCATAGCTGCTGCCAGGCCCCTAATCTGCCATGGGCCCCTATATACCGCCTCCTCATGCTGCTGCCAAGTCCAGAGTCTGTCATGGGTCCCTGTACGGCCTCCCATTGCTGCTGTCTCCATCGCCACACTCTGCCATGTGCCACTTTCAGGTCTCCTCACACTGCTGGTGTGTTGAATTTTTTGACATAGGGTGCTGGCAGATTACGGGCCTCCCATAGCTGCTGCCAGGCCCCTAATCTGCCATGGGCCCCTATATACCGCCTCCTCATGCTGCTGCCAAGTCCAGAGTCTGTCATGGGTCCCTGTACGGCCTCCCATTGCTGCTGTCTCCATCGCCACACTCTGCCATGTGCCACTTTCAGGTCTCCTCACACTGCTGGTGTGTTGAATTTTTTGACATAGGGTGCTGGCAGATTACGGGCCTCCTATAGCTGCTGCCAGGCCCCTAATCTGCCATAGGCCCCTATATACCGCCTCCTCATGCTGCTGCCAGGTCCAGAGTCTCTCATGGGTCCCTGTACGGCCTCCCATTGCTGCTGTCTCCATCGCCACACTCTGCCATGTGCCACTTTCAGGTCTCCTCACACACTGCTGGTGTGTTGAATTTTTTGACATAGGGTGCTGGCAGATTACGGGCCTCCCATAGCTGCTGCCAGGCCCCTAATCTGCCATGGGCCCCTATATACCGCCTCCTCATGCTGCTGCCAAGTCCAGAGTCTGTCATGGGTCCCTGTACGGCCTCCCATTGCTGCTGTCTCCATCGCCACACTCTGCCATGTGCCACTTTCAGGTCTCCTCACACTGCTGGTGTGTTGAATTTTTTGACATAGGGTGCTGGCAGATTACGGGCCTCCCATTGCTGCTGCCAGGCCCGTAATCTGCCATGGGCCCCCGTACCGACTCCTCATGCTGTGACGTTGCAACAAGGTGGAATTCAACCCTACATACTGTATGTTAGACCGCCTTTACGAACAGCGAAAGGCCATCACAGATTTCCTGATGTTAAAAGCGGATAAAGGTACTCCCTGTGTAACTTAGATGTCAGCCATTGGCAGCTCATGCGTGACACCTGCGCTTGCTCAGGCCCTTTGAGGAGGCCACGCTATTCGTGAGTCGGCAGGACTATGGGATGAACGACGTCATTCCTCTGTTGCACGTCCTGGAACAAATGCTGTTAATAATGGCTGGTCAGGGTGCGGTAGACGTGGCGCACAGATCTCAACGCCACATGACCCCTGTGGGGGCAGGACAGGAAGACGAGGAGGAGGTAGAGGAGGACATTGGTGCTCAGGAATTATTGAATGAAATGGGTGGTTTTTCCACTCAGCGGACAGGAGTGGAGGAGCAGGAGCATCTGGTAGAGGAGGAGGAAGAGGAGACAGAGGACCCAGACGCACCGTGGCAGTATGCTGTGGAGATGGAGGCAGGGAGTCCCTCGCATTCCTTGGCACAAATGGCCCATAGCATGCTCGCTTGCTTGCGTACCGACAGCCGAATAATAACCATCAGACAGAGGGATGACTTTTGGCTGTCCACCTTGTTGGACCCTCGCTACCGTTCCAAAATGGTGGCCTTTTTCACACCTGCTGAGAGGGAGGCCAAAATAACGTACTATAAAAACCACCTATGTAGTCAGCTGGTCTCTGCCTGTCTGCGCCAACGTCCATCCTCAGACACTGTGGGCCCTGTGCGCTCGCGTTCCGCTGCCATGGCAGCAGGGGAGGGGTGGTAGGAGTAGTGGCAGCTCCACCAGCAGCAGCTGCCTCAGTCTGCAGTCAATGATGAGTAGCTTTCTTCACCAGCGCAGTGAGGAAACTAATAACCAGCCGCAGCAGCAGCAGCATCAGGTGGACCTGGAGCAGGACCTCAAACAACAGGCTTAGGCCTACTTGGACAGCACCCTGCCAACCGAGGTAGACAATCCCCTTGACTACTGGGCAACGAAACTTGACCTTTGGCCCCAACTAGATGAATTTGACCTTGAAAGGCTGTCATGCCCGGCCAGTAGCGTGGCATCGGAGCGCGTGTTTAGTGCGGCAGGAGGTATTGCAACTCCGCGGAGGACACGACTGTCCACCCAAAGTGTGGAGAGACTCACGTTTGTGAAAATGAATCAGGCGTGGATTAGTCTGGATTTCAAGCCACCTGACACAACTGACTAAATCCGCCATGAATCATGCCCCAAACATGTGCCACTTTCAGGTCTCCTCACACTGCTGGTGTGTTGAATTTTTTGACATAGGGTGCTGGCAGATTACGGGCCTCCTATAGCTGCTGCCAGGCCCCTAATCTGCCATAGGCCCCTATATACCGCCTCCTCATGCTGCTGCCAGGTCCAGAGTCTGTCATGGGTCCCTGTACGGCCTCCCATTGCTGCTGTCTCCATCGCCACACTCTGCCATGTGCCACTTTCAGGTCTCCTCACACACTGCTGGTGTGTTGAATTTTTTGACATAGGGTGCTGGCAGATTACGGGCCTCCCATAGCTGCTGCCAGGCCCCTAATCTGCCATGGGCCCCTATATACCGCCTCCTCATGCTGCTGCCAAGTCCATAGTCTGTCATGGGTCCCTGTACGGCCTCCCATTGCTGCAGTCTCCATCGCCACACTCTGCCATGTGCCACTTTCAGGTCTCCTCACACTGCTGGTGTGTTGAATTTTTTGACATAGGGTGCTGGCAGATTACGGGCCTCCTATAGCTGCTGCCAGGCCCCTAATCTGCCATAGGCCCCTATATACCGCCTCCTCATGCTGCTGCCAGGTCCAGAGTCTCTCATGGGTCCCTGTACGGCCTCCCATTGCTGCTGTCTCTATCGCCACACTCTGCCATGTGCCACTTTCAGGTCTCCTCACACTGCTGGTGTGTTGAATTTTTTGACATAGGGTGCTGGCAGATTACGGGCCTCCTATAGCTGCTGCCAGGCCCCTAATCTGCCATGGGCTCCTATACCGCCTCCTCATGCTGCTGCCAGGTCCAGAGTCTCTCATGGGTCCCTGTACGGCCTCCCATTGCTGCTGTCTCCATCGCCACACTCTGCCATGTGCCACTTTCAGGTCTCCTCACACACTGCTGGTGTGTTCAATTTTTTGTCATAGGGTGCTGGCAGATTACGGGCCTCCTATAGCTGCTGCCAGGCCCCTAATCTGCCATGGGCCCCTATACCGCCTCCTCATGCTGCTGCCAGGTCCAGAGTCCCTCATGGGTCCCTGTACGGCCTCCCATTGCTGCTGTCTCCATCGCCACACTCTGCCATGTGCCACTTTCAGGTCTCCTCACACATTGCTGGTGTGTTCCATTTTTTGTCATAGGGTGCTGGCAGATTACGGGCCTCCCATTGCTGCTGCCAGGCCTGTAATCTGCCATGGGCCCCCGTACCGCCTGGTCACGCTGCTGCTGGGTCCACAGTGTGACATGGGTCCCTGTACCGCCTCCCATTGCTCCCACTCTGCCATGTGCCACTTTCAGGTCTCCTCACACTCCTGCTGGTTTCCATTTTGTCATAGGTTGCTGGCAGATTACAGGCCTCCCATAGGTGCTGCCAGGCCCTAAATCTGCCATGGGCCCCCGTACCGCCTCGTCACGCTGCTGCTGGGTCCACAGTGTAACATGGGTCCCTGTACCGCCTCCCATTGCTCCCACTCTGCCATGTGCCACTTTGAGGTCTCCTCACACTCCTGCTGGTTTCCATTTTGTCATAGGTTGCTGTATGGCCTCCCATTGCTGCTGCCTCCACCGCCACACTGTGGCTCCAAACACTGGTTTTGGCCCCGTGACTGGCCAAATGAGTGAAGTGTGCGGTGATTCTAAGATCGACGGCACTCATCTGCATGTCATACTGACTGACAGTATTATTTCTCTTCCCCAGCAGACTCCAAGGGCATTTAAATTAAAGGTACAGTGTTCTGCACTAATATTAAGTCTCTCTGAAGCCTAGAAACACCCTTTTTTAAGTTAAATTCACAGCGAATATATTCGACTCAAATCGAATATTGTCCACGAATTCGCCGAATCAGTTGAATCGAATTTTTGAATACTTCGCTCATCTCTAGTTGCAATGCCTCATAGGAAATGTAGTTCCACAACAGCTAGAGAGCCACAGGTTGCCTACCCCTGACCTAGGCAATCTATAGAATGCGTGACATTTTTAGGCAAAACATGAAATGCCTGTGTTATTTCAATATACTGTATACATTCCGTAGGCATTGTATACAATACCCAGGCATTATACAACATGCTTTTGGAAAAAAGATGTACATAAAAATTAAAGAAATGCAAAATAAAGTACAGGAGTTTCTTACTGAAAAAAACAAGAGAAAAAGACCAGTACTGACCTACTTTTTGCAACAAAAAAGCTAGTATTTTCTACTTTGCTGGATTGCCTTTTTGTTTGCATATAACAATCAGCATTTTCTGCTAGACAATTTCTTAGAACCCCCAAACATTATATATTTTTTTAAACACAGAGGCCCTAGAGAATAAATTGGTTTGTTTTTCAATTTCTGTATGTCACATGGTATTTACGCAGCGGTTTTTCAAATGCCATTTTTTGGCAGAAATACGCTTTTTTATTGAATTTTAATGCAAAAAACACAATACATAACCACATTTTTGGTAAAATATAAAACATGATGTTAAGCCGAGTAAATAGACACCAAACATGTCACATTTTTAAATTGCACACACCCGTGCAACAACAAGAAGCAACATAAATTTTACTCTCTATAGACAACATTTTAAAAGCCTTTACAGGTTATCACTTTAGATTTACAGAGGAGGTTTGGTGCTAAAACTATTGCCCATGATCATTCGCAGTGATACCTCAGATGTGTGGGATGATCACGGTTTAGGCAAGCATGGGGGGATAAGGGCATTTTAAATGTTATTTTTTTCACACTGTCGCTTTACAAAAAAAAATTTATGATCACTTTTTTCCTGTCACAAGGAATGTAAACATTCCTTGTGCCAGCAATAGACATGTGACAGGTACTCTTTATGGAGAGATTTGGGGTCAATAAGACCCCAGATCCCTGCTCTGCCCTTAAAAACATTTAACCACACCAGTGAGATCAAATGCTTTTCTTTTTTAAAAATGGTGAGTTTTATTTTCGAGTAAACCAGAAGTGATGTAAGGTCATCACTTTGGGGTTACTATAGCATAGAGTCGAACCAAGCCGATCCAGTCTATGTTTGGCTCTGTGATCAGCCAATGGAAGCGATGGCTGTTCAATTGAGACTTCCAGTGGGACGGGAGATCCCGGTAAAGCTGTAGAAGTCCATTGATGTACCAGCTACTTGACTGTTCGGCAGGTGGATAGAATGACATGTGAAATATTTTTGGCATTCTAAAGATTTCCTAGGCTTTCTATACAATCCTTAATTTCACAAACGGGCAAAAACATATACTTTTGAGAAGTAATTGTATGCCTCTCAGTAAAGAGTAGGCTTGTATATTAAGACTGCCAATCCCTTTAGCATATGTTTTCTTGAGATAAATGTACTTTTAATAAATACTAAAACGTACGGTATGTCATGGCAAAATGAAAAAAAAAAACAAGCATATTCAGTATTTCCCTGCAATGCATGTACTTTTCATAATGTGTTATCCCCTTAAAGACCCTGCAAGTACAAAAGGATACCTATTGTTCTACATGACATGCACTCAGCACCTAGGTCCTGCTGTAGGCTGGCAACACCCAGCATTTATTGTCAGCCCTGCCCAGGTTTCTTTTTCTCAAATCCTCCGCTATCCTATTCACCGCAATATAGTGACTCATTTTTCTGTAATCCAAGAGAAGAACTAATTTGACTCCTAGAGATAACACAGGAAGTGTGCATGGGACAGCTCTAAATGTTTGACATGATAAAGCAGTTTTGCATTTATTGAACATATATAAGCCAATATTTTCAATGGTATATTTTACAGACAAAAATGAAGCAGATAACATAACTTCATTGTCAGGGTTCACATACACTTTAAAGTGTTAAACCCACAACAGTAAAATCAGTCTGTATATGCAGTAAAGCATGCTTGTTATACTGACTGTGGAACCTAAGGGGCATTGTGTAAAAAGACTCTTCGATCCTGCCTTGTATTGCTAGAATTTTTTATTTTGGCAGAGTGCATGTGAACAGTACAGGGCCAATCAGCACTGCCCACACAGAGGGTCAGGGGTTATGCAGCCTCATGGGACAGTTAGAGGAGAATGAAAACTACCCCTACAATCTTTAACCAGTGCTCAGCCAGACACTGATAGAAGTTACAAGACTGCTATGTACTGCTGATGAGAAAAGGTATTTAGCAGTTTGTATTTACTAAAACAATTGTATTTCCATGTTGTGTGTACTGTGGGAGACCAGATATAGTGAATGCAGGGTCCTGGGTTTAGGAACCCTTTGATGAAGACAGCTAAATGTACTTCTGAAATCTAAGTATGTGAGTAGTTTTCCTTGCCAAAGGGAAGACAGAGCCAGGTCTGGTTAGGTCACCTCTCTGCCCCCAGTGTTTCACTGGACAGTGAAAGAGCAGCAACAGGCTGATAAGCTCTTCTCCTTGCTCTCTCCTCATGTCAGAATGTTCCTTGTCATATAAATGTAAATGGAGCACTAAACTCACTCAGAGCACTATCTCTCCCTCCCCCAGTCTGCGGTTTACTGTGCAACAGATTATAGGAGGTTGAAATCAAGCCAAATTCAAGTACTCACGCTAGCTGTTGTTAAAAATAGTGATTTTTATGAATCCACAACTTAATTCATTAGTGTTTCACATCTGCACAGAGAACAGGTTTAATAAATTCTTCTTCTTTTCAGTATCTACCATGTCCAAATCAGATGCACCAATCACATCCAAACCAATAAAATTGATTGCAGCTGCTTGCAATAATATGGGAATTGGTCTCAATGGGAACTTACCCTGGAATCTACCGTAAGTATTTTTGCAATAATATGTTACCCATGTAAGTCCCAAAAACAAAAAGCAATACAACGCTAAAGACTTAAAAATGAAAGTCATGCAGAATTGAGCCTGGGTTCACATATGTGCTGGCCGGTTTTGACAGCGCGATTTCAGCCCTGTCCGCTGCGACTTTGTTCAGCAGTTCAGGTGTGATTCCAATGTGAATTGTTAATGTGTATGACATTGGAAATCACGCTTCAATCGGGCTGCAAATTGTACCTGATTTTTTTTTATATCGCACAGTGGCTGGCCTGCTCTGTAGAAAAGCCTGCTCAGTTCAAAACTCATCCAATTTGCATATATGTGAACTGGATCTGAAGGTAAACCCACATTTTATCTTAAAGTGGCACTCCAGACAAACTCCTAAGCTAACCCTATTGCTTAAAGTGGAAGTAAAGTCTATTTTTTATGTTTTACCTACAGGTAAGCCTTCAATATGGCTTACCTGTAGGTACTGTAAATAACTCCTAAACGTGCATCGGAGATATTTACTTTAGCAGAGCCGATGATGTCACCAGCACATGCACACTGTGCTTTCAATGGATGGCGTGTCATCCATTGAGAGAGCTGTGCCGTGGCTGAGACTCTAGTGCACATGGGCGGGTGTGACATCATTGCGGCTCCTCCTGTCAGTTGGGCAGCAATAAGAACTTGGTGCAAGCTCCCAATTTCTGTTTTCTGAGACACAGACAGAGATACAGCCATATGGTGTATACAGACAGACATACAGCACCTTCTGTACAGTGTGATCATCATCATGATAATGACAATCACATAAGCACAGTGAGATGATTCCTCTTAGTTCTTATTTACACTTGTATTTGAGGGACATCAAAAATGTGCATCTTTTACCGACCCCCAACAAATCCCCATTAACTGCAAAAGCACTGCTACTGTAGTATGGCATTAGTGGCAGGGTGTTGTTTAAACCCATCCCCCCACCCCCCTTCCCGTACTATGGTGGCAGTGCCTCCACAGCATAATGGAGAGTGGTTGGGGGATGGTAAAAGTGCAAATAGGAACTAACAGGAAGCATCTCAGTGTGTGGAAATCTGACAGGCTGACTGTAAGGTAGAAATGATCCAATAGCTGTGCAGCCTCCAGATCGCTTCCACACTCCCCATGTGCATTGCCATGGTTCCCAGGCCTCACGGACTTATCAGCGGACCTTGGACCTCCATGGTGGGTGCCACCAGTACGAGGGAGGGATATCAGTGAACATCTGTTCACTGATCCCGCCTTCCTGTTAATGACCCAGAAGCAACTTTTAAAACGTCACTTCTGGGTGCCGGTGTCACTGCCCCCAGATAGGATTGGATGATGTTAGCTGTAGATGAAGCCAATCCGTGAAGCAGAGGTATCCAGCCAATGAGATACAGCGCAAGCCGTGCTGTGCACAATATCACTTCCTCCCAGCTCCCCAGTCAGTCTCCACACAGAGCTCACGTTGGCAAGGATTAGCTTCGTGTGGAGTTTTATTATGAAGGGTTTTTTTTTTGGGGGGGGGGGGGAGTGCAAGTATCTGGTCTTGCCTAGGGTGCAAAATAGTCTAGCACCGACCCTGGTCTTACCCCACATATGGTTTAAAAACTACAGTCAAGCAACCATAACTGAAAAATGTGCATGTAATTTAACAGATGGGAATGAGGATTTTGCAGAGAGAAGTAATAGAAATCAGACAGATACTGTATGTCTAGTCCACTAAAAGTATGGGCTGAGTCATTTCTCTTGCCAGATATTACATTCAGCAACTGAGACAGCCATGGCTGTCTGAATACCCAACAATGATATCTGATAGGATGCTGACAGTTTTCCATATGGTTTCAGATGATTTTTAAATAAATTTTTGTTAAACCAGGTGAGACCAATGGGGCCACTCATGGCTTGGATTTTGACTTGTTCAGCAGGAATTCAAGGACATTTGAGCTGTGTTTTAAGTAAAACCATCAATTGTATATATTACCAAACTTGTCACTGGGAACACTGAAGGTGGAGATATATGTACAATATACTAAGCAGAAGACATCCAGCAGTGGATTATATTAAGGGTAGAATGGATGGCTGTCTGGGGCCCCAGAAGCCATTGTGGCCCATGGGGACTCTTAAAAAATGTAACAGAATCAGCAATGGCAGCAATCAATCTCCATAGACATCTAGGAGACCATCTCCAGAGGTAAGTCCCAATAAAGTCCATGGAGATCTACTGTGTAGGCATGGCCAGGGTAAAGATTTTACAGAAGGCTTCAAAAACTGTGGTGATTCGCAGTCATGGGAGAGCAACAAGCAACATGCCAACAAGAATAAAGCTGGCCATACATGCTGAGTTTTTTTGGAAAATTTTCCAACCTGTCTGTAGGCAGGTGCAGTCTACTTTCTCCACTGAAGGTGGCACTCAACCACAGCAACATAACAGAGGGAGAGGCAGTGAAGAGGAACAATGTTCCTCTATGGTTTCCTGGGTCACTTGCGAAGCTTTCCAGTTGGATTCTGCTACCCCATGTGACTCTGGTGTCCATCTTGGGCCAGGCAGAGTCTATTTAAAACTCTGGCTACTGGGTTTGGTGCGCATTTTTTGCAAGTGGGTAGCATAGGGACAGTTCACCTACCTATCAGGGAAAGGGAATACCGATAAGATGAGTAGGGACAGGATAGGGACACGCTATCCTTCCCCCCATTTGGGTGCAGATCAGCCAAGCCACATTCCTCCCTCTGAGACAGAAGCTGTCAGCATATCCAAAACTTGCTCCATTCCACATTGCTGCTACAAACTGTGAGTGTTCGGTGTTGGGTGCCTTTCTGCCAGGCTGTTTGTCAAGTTGAACTATAATACAAGTTTTGTTTCTGCAGCTGGACTCTGTGTATTTACTACTTCCACACAACGCTGCACCTTCCCACATGTCCCTTTGACAGAAGTCAATTAAATGATTGACTTCTGCTTAACGGAGACAGCCACACACTGATCGAAGTTCAGCCAGTCCCTGCATAAGCAGCCAAAATAACGATCAATATATGGCTAGCATTACTGTATGTTGTCTGATACTGTATTGGTCCTTTAAAATACTGAATATTTCTAACTGAAGATGTGTTTTTTTCCAGGAATGAATTTAAGTATATGTTAAACAAATTAACAACAGTAGAACAGCCAGGTAAGACATCAAATATTCAATGAAAACAAATGAAATTGTTCTCCTTAGCAGTGAATTATGTATGTTAATGTATATCAGTGGTCTCCAAATTGCAGCCCAGGGGGCCAGATGTGGCCCTTTGCTTGCTTTTATCCGGCCCTTGGGCCCCGCACCATCAACAACAATAGAGCATAGTTCCTGGCACTGACACCAACAATGGGGCACTATTCCTGCCGTTGATACCAATGATGGGGCACTATTCCTCTCATTGAAACCAAGGATGGGGCACTATTCCTTCCACTAACACCAAGGATGGGGCACTATTCCTCCCAAGGACACCAATGATGGAGCACTATTCCTCCCCCTAATACCAAAGAGGGGACACTGTTTGCTCCCACTAACACCAGGACATCTTCTACTTCTACTGGCTACAGTCCAGCCCCCCTAAAGTTTGAATGACAGTAAAATGACCTTTTGTTTAGAAATCTTGGAGACTCCTGGTGTACATATTCAGTGAAGGAGCATCAGCTTCTCCCCCCCCCCCATCACTGTTTCATGCTGATAAAAAGTACAGTAGTACTGACAAGCTAGGGGATCAGGGAGGATTTTTTCATCTGCTGGTGCAAATTGGATTATACTTCCTCTGGATCAACTGTAGGTATAGGATTGTATAAAAACATTTTTTCCTTTTATTGGTTGAAGTAGATGGACTTATGTCTTCTTTCAACCAAACTAACAATATAACCTTTCATCTTACAGATCTGGTATTTCGTATAACAATGCCTATGTATTTGTCTATAGGAAAGAAAAATCTGCTTGTCTGGGGCCGAAAGTCTTTTGAGTCATTTGATGAGAACTTATTACCTCTGGCAAACAGTGTTATAGTCCTCTTGACCAGGAAACTGAGGTAATGGGATTTCTGGGACCACAGGTAGAGACAAGAATAAAGGAAATATTACAATAAATATGTAGCGCTCACCCCCCTAAAGGGCCCGCTGTTTTGTTCCCAAGGTTCTTTCCTCAGCAGATGCACTAGCAGCTAGGCACACAGTCTTAGTCACTTCTCCAGCTCAATGATCAGTCTAGGGCAGGGGGATTGAATTAAAATTCACAGAGGTTCAGACAGTATAACTATCTTCCAGCAAGTGTCCAAATCGCATTTCCGTGCAATGACTCAGATCCTTCACATCAGTCTCCTCTGTTTTTAGGCTAAGTTTACATGTCTGTGGCTGGGGAACATGTGCAAAATCACATCCGCTCCCGACTCATAGAGAAATGCGCTGCACAGATGTGTGAGGGTGTCATGAATTCTTAAAGGCACCCCCACACATACGGCACATTTTCATGCTGACCTAACCACATGGTGCTGAAGCACCATGCAGCTTGATGCAGTGCAATTGCAAAAAAGGGTCGGGACTTCTTACCCTCTCTTTCACGTGGGTAGGGCAGCCCAATAAAATGAATGGGCTGCCCTACCTGTGACATGCGCATGCAACACACTAGCACAGATCTGAATGGAGCCTTATATCACAATCCTGTTCTTACATCAGCATCCTCAGTCTCCTCATCACATTATAGTCACTCCCCTTCACATCAAAATACCTTCCTTCACATTACTGTCCTCAGCTCTCCCCCTCACATTACTGTCCTTAGCCCCCCTTATATTACTTTCTTCAGCCCCCCACCTACATTCCTGTCCTCAGCCCCCCCCCCCCCCGACATTATTGTCCTCATCCTCTCATTTTTGTCCTCAGATCCCCCTTACATTACTGTCTTTAGCCCCCCAATTACAGCCTCCATTACATTACTGTCCTCAGCCCCACTCACATTACCATCCTTAGCCCCACATTACTGTCCTCAGCTCCCCCCTATTACTGCCCTCCGTGATTAATGTCCTCTGTCCTTTAGCCCCCATTACTGTCCTGACCATCCTCAGTCCCCCCTTCACCTCATAGTCACTCTCCTTTACATCAAAATACCTCCCTTCACATTTTTGTCCTCAGCCTCTCCTTACATTACTGTCCTCAGCTCCCCCCAACCCCATTTTTGTCCTCAGCCCCCCCTCCTTACATTACTGTCCTCAGCCCCTCCTCACATTGCTGTCCTTTCCCCCCCCTACATTATTGTCCTCAGCCCCCCCTCGCATTATCATCCTTAGCCCCCCATCACTGTCCACAGCTCCCCCCATTACTGCCCCCAGTGACCCTATTAATGTCTTCAGACTCCCATTACTGTCCTGAGCCCCCCATTACTGTCTTCAGCGACCCCATTAATGTCCTCAGCCCTACATTACTGCCCCAAGCCCCCCATCACTGTCATGAGTTCCCCCCTTAACTATCCTGAGCCCCCAATTACTGTTCTCAGCCCTCATTACTGTCCTGAGCCACCCATTTCTGTCCTGAGCCACCCTTAAATGTCCTCAGTCCCCCCATCACTGTCCTGATAACACCCCCCTCACATTACTGTCCTTAGCCCCCCATTACTGTCCTCAGAAACCCCATTAATGTCCTCAGACCCCCTTCACATCCCCCCTTCCTGTCCTACATTACACAGACAGGGAGGAGGGCAGGAGGCACAGCAGGTTTGGAGAGAGGGCAGGAGCTGCAAGGTGGTGATTGGTTGCTAGGTCTTCCCTGCATCTTAGCAACCAATCACCTTCTTGTTAACTCGGGCAGCTTCTGCCCTCCATCCAGAGCTGTCCTGCCTCCTGCTGACAGCTCTGTGAGAATAAGAATGATAGCAGCGGCAATGACTGCTGTGGGCAGAATGGACCTAAATGGCGGGGCTACAGCGGTCCGGATAGGACATTGACTCGGTTTGGATCAGGACGATGGTTCACCATTTAGTGATGCCTAGTCTAAAGGTATTCTTTTTTGATGCTTTACTGAAAAAACTTGGATGGGTGCATCAAAAAATGGGCTGAGCTACACTGGGACACCAGTAGCAATGTTCACTTTTTAGTACAAGCTAATTTTGATGAAAGAGAGACAGCAGCAGCAGCACATAGTCATTGGGATCTCACACACTGGTCTGTACTCAAAAATGTCTTTGGATACTTGGATGCCTCCCTCCAATATCTGCCAGACATATCTCCTGTTAATTATTCAGACCAGATGCCCAAAATAAGTCCCTCAGTCAGCTCCAGCAGAGTTCAGTAGAATACCCCCCCCCCCCCAGCTAGCACAGCTGGGACCTTGTTGATCAAATTGAAGAAGCACAGCTTGGACTCTCCAGAAGTGAGCAGACCTTCAGGCTGGGTTTTCCTCCTCCTGGACAAGAACCCCTCAGCTCCAGGTTTCAGATGGTTTATGCTACCTCCCACACACCTACTGGGCACCCTTCCTCAGGGATTGGCTGAGTCCACAAAAATATTCACACTGTGCATTTGATTCTCCCAGCCCACTATCTTCCAGAACCATCCAGAAGGTGGGAAACTCAGAGCAGACCAAAGTGATCACAAGCAGCTCCACCTATCTAGGAGGGTGCTAGATATGAAATAAAGAGGAAAAGATAGAAAAAGATGAGAGAGCACACAAAACTTCAGGAATAGTTTAAACTGTAAAGCTATAGATATTATATATTACTACCAGCACTGGGATGTTCTGCACATCTGTGTATCAATACCCTACTGGGTATTAAACTATAAACTTTATATTATACAGCACTGTTCTGTTTAGTGCACTTATTTTACAGACCAAATGACTCACAAGAGATAATGTACAACTATAAATGCCACATATAAAAATCTGTCCATGTGCAAAAAGACAGTCTCTTAATCCTTCTTAATAATATAATTCAATGTGCCATCAAAGTGCTCTTTGTTGCTGTGCAACAAATCTCCAATCAAGGTGCTGTTTGTGATCTACCACCACCACCACCACACCAGAGAACTCACTAACTCAATATGACCCTCAACTACAGGTAAGTCATATAGCGCTTGTTCTACACAGGGAATCCACCAATAACGATAATCCTGGGACTTTCGCCTCTCATTAATGTTGGAATGCAATCTCAGATGGAGTATGTGAAAAATAAGGGAGATCCACTATAGTGTAAAACCAATTGACTCTATTAATAAATAAAATACCTAGATATTTCCCACTCACATTAAAAAGTGCTATACCTTGCACCAAGGATAAATTGCATGTTATATTAATTAAAAAAGTGCTGTATAATCCAAAATGTCCTTCACACCTACTACAGGGTGAATTACAAGTGTCACTTCCGGGTGTACTGTGTCTGATGACGTCACTTCCGGTTACATCTCAACGTGTTTCATCACACTGACGTTATCAAGAGGCATCAATGCGTTGGGTCGTGGAAGCGACGTCATCACACACATGGGCACTGCAGCACAATTGAGCTCTGTTATACAGGGACTGCAAGAAGCTGATACCAAGTAAAACAAAGCCTATGTTTAGTAAAAAAAAAAAAAAAACAGCTAAAAAGACATTACTTACTATCAGTGCAATGTGTCCCTTGTGCTGCTGGCTTCTGATTTAGTTTAAATCTTCCTCTCCTGATGCCCCCCTACCCTGCTTTCTTTTCATGTAACTGGGATTACCAGAGCCAAGACCTATCATACGCACTCATCGTAGGTCGCAACTATGCCTGCATTTTCCACTCACTTGTTCCATTCATAGAAGTCTATGAATGAAAAAAGATCTATGAATGGAGGAGACAGAACTTTCATTCATCTGCCCATCCTCCATTCATAGATCATTTTCCATTAGCTTCTATGAATGGATGAAATGGGTGGAAAGGTCAGGCATAGTCGCCACTCTTGATGAGTGCATATGACATGCCCCTTGCTCTATTAACCCCTGCCATTGCAGAAGATTACAAAAGCAGGAGTGGAAGAAGATGGACATTGGAGGCAGAAGATTTCAACTAAAGCAGGAGCCAGCAACACATGGGACACTTTGCATTGATAATAAGTAATGTCTCTGATTTTTTTTTTTGTTTTGTTTTTTGTTTTTTGTTTTTTTACTAAACTGAGGCTTTAACAATGTATTAATAAATATGGAACTGCTTTCATTTGTGTCTTTTATATCTAGCTGAAGTTTAGGTTTAAAGTGTATGTATAGGAAACTTTTGAGTTTGGAAAAGGATAGAGCAGGGATAAAACCCAAGTGAGTTTACTATTTGCTGTCTATGTCCTGCAGTTGTCCCTGCAACAGTCATTCTGGCACACAGACATCCTGGGGTCAGATTTGGATAGAAGTCAATTAAAGTATATCTTTAATTTTGGGATAGAGTAGGGAAGGGTTCAAACCCCTTTCACAATTTTCTTGTTGTATGTGTCCCTTTGGAGAGATTACTCTTCACTTCCTGTTGTGTAGAGAGAAAATCACAATAAATTGAATTTTGTTCTTCGATAGTCAGTCCCGGAAAAGATGTTCCCATTTACAATGTACTGTAGATCTCCCCTCTGTTCCTGTCGCAAGGATAAATGTAGAAGTTTGTATTTCCAATCATTTTCTGTCAACATGACAAGGAAGTGAGAAGAAATATATACAAACTAAATCTCAGTGGAGACACAGATAGCAATGAAAATCTAACAGGAGTGATAACCTCTCACCACTCTATATAAAATTAAAAACCGTGTTTACTTTTGGTGCTTTTTTTCATTTTATTTATTTAGTTACATTTTTTAAAATAATACCTTCTGTTTCCAGTACATGAGCACATGTGCACTAGAAGGCCCCCTGGGGCACGCAGCCATGTGATCCTGTGACACAGCGGATCATAGCGCTCAGGACCCAGCCACTGTGAGCAGCCAGAGTATCATGTGATGGCTATGTCTAATCATAGTGATCACATGATAACTTGAAAGCAAACTACAATGAATGGGTTTCATTCGTGACATTTTGCTTATGGTTGTGATTCTGCGATTGGTCACAAGTAATCGCATGGTATCTGGGCCAATCACAGCACCCTGCACCATATAATTACTTGTCACCAACTACAGCATCACAATAGTAAACACTAAGTCATGAATGAAATCCATTTATGACAGTTCATATGATTGCTTATAACAGTAATCATTGCTGTTGTAAGCAATCACAGTGCAAAAAGAAAAAAAAAATCCCTGATCACCTTCTCAGAGTAGTACAGTGACACTGAGCTTCTCTGATGATAGTATGTAAAAAAGTTGTAAAAAAAGAAAAAAAATTAAAAAAAAAGAAAAATATTGTAAAGAAACAGAAATAATGTTTAAAAAAATTAAATACAATATTATTAAAAAAAATAAAAAATTCCCACATACTGTCACCAGCCAGTATCTCTGACCACTGCCCCACCAGTCATATGATGACGCTGCAAAAAAATGTGAAATGTGGAAAAAAAAATTTTATTTAATTTCTTCATTTTCCAAAGAATTGTGGCAAAAAAGTACAACATCAAAAAACTTGCCATGCCTATTACTAAAATACGAGAAGGCCTGGCTCGCAGTCTCTGCTTTAATTCAGGTCAGGACTCTGTGCAGGCCAATCAAGTTCCTCCACCCCAAACTCGCTCATCCATGTCTTTATGGACCTTGCATTGTGCACTGGTGCCCAGTCATTTTGGAACAGGAAGGGGTCGTCCCCAAACTGTTCCCACAAAGTTGGGAGCATGAAATTGTCCAAAATATCAGGCAAGTACTGTTCTCCTGGCAACCGCCAAACCTAGACAGGTCCATCGGATTGGCAGACAGGGAAGCGTGATTCATCACTCCAGAGAACACATCTCTACTGCTCTAGAGTCCAGTGGCGGCGTGCTTTACACTACTGCATTCAACGCTTTGCATTGCACTTGGTGATGTAAGGCTTGGATGCTGCTGATCGGCCATGGAAACCCATTCCATGAAGCTCTCTATGCACTGTTGTTGTGCTAATCTGAAGGCCACATGAATTTTGGAGGTCTTTAGCTATTGACCCTATATATATATTCTGAAAGTTTGTACATACTATAACTTTCAAACAAACTGAACAATATACATTGATTTAGGTTATTTTTTACCAGTGACATGTAGCAAAATACATTTTGTCATAAATTTATGAAGAAAGTTTATTTATTTGCAAAATTTTAAAACAGAAATGACGAAAAACATGTATTCAGTGTTTTTTTTTTTCGTTATGTAGCAAAAAAAGAAAAACCCCAGTGGTGATCAAATATCACCAAAAGAAAGCTTGATTTGTGTGAAAAAAATTATGTAAATTTATTTTGGGTACAGCGTTGCACGACCAAGCAATGGCCAGTTTAAGTAGCGCAGTGCTGAATAGCATACAAAGGTCTGATCATGAAAGAGGTAAAACCTTCCAGAGGTCAAGTGGTTAACCGCTTCCATACCGGGCACTTTTACCCCCTTCCTGCCCAGGCCATTTTTCACTCTCACACTTTGAATGACAAATGCGCAGTTATACAACACTGTACCCCAACTAAAATGTTATCATTTTCTTCACACAACTAGAGCTTTCTTTTGGTGGTATTTAATCACCTCTGGGGTATTTGTTTTTTTGCTAAATTAACAAAAAAAGACCGAAAATGTTGAAAAAAAACATGTTTTTCTTTGTTTCTGTTATAAAAGTTTGCAAATAAATAATTGTTCTTCATAAATTTAGGCCAAGTTGTATTCTGCTACATGTCTTTGGTGAAAATAACCCAAATTAGGGTGTATTATTTAGTTTGTAGGAAAGTTATAGAGTTCACAAATTATGGGATATATCTGAATATTGATCAATCTTGAAGTACTGACGGCCAATCTAATTTCTTGAGGTCCAAGAATGTCAGAACAGTACAGATATCCCCCAAATTACCCCTTTTTGCAAAGTAGACAGTCCGACGTATTTCATAAGAGACATGGCGAGTTTTTTGAAGTTGTAATTTTTTTGTCTTAATTTTTCGGAAAATTTAAAAATTTAAAAAATTATTTTCACAATTTTTTTTTTCACATACTGTCACCAGTGCAGTACAGCGTCATCATATAACTGGCATGGCAGTGATCAGGGACGCTGACTAGTGACAGTACGAAAAAAAAAAATTTGATTTTTTTTTTCTATTTTTTATTACATTTTTTTCTCTTTTTTTAAGATTTTTTTCATATTTCACTATGACCAAAGTAGTATAATGTTACTATAGTAACATTGTACTACTTTGTGGAAGTGATCAATATTTTTTTTTTCTTTTACACAATTTGCTTATAGCAAAGAATTACTTTGCTATAAGCAAGTATTTAACTGAATGACATCGATTCATTTCAGGGTTTTTTTTTTTTTCGTGCTTAGCTGTGATTTGGCCATGGCTAATCACATGACACAGCTGGGCTGTGATTGGCCCAGCTTGTGCATGTGATTGCTGTGACCATTCACAGCTAGACACATGTATACAATGGATGGCATTAAAGGAAGCCATCCATTGTATACAACTGTCATGTGACCTGCTGTGATTGGTCACAGCAGGTCACATGGTACTGGAAACGGGGCCGGTACACGGCTGGTGACAGATTGCGCCGCAGAGCGGCCCTGTGGCCAGGCGCGCTGCACATGCCTGAAAGGACGCCATATGGCCTCCACCCGGAGGGACGAAGTGTTTTGCCGGCCACCTTTGTGCTATTGGCCGGCAACCGGTTAAAGACTGAAGTCAGTCTGGAAGAATGGGCATTCCTAGGCAGGCTACATTTGCATGCACATCGCTGTAGGTCACATCCACGTGTGATGCTGAGCCTCTATGACTGAACTCCAATGAATGAAAGGGGCGGGCCAAGGACAGTCAAGTTGGAGAGGAAAGAGCTAAGTGGTGCTGGACGTCCTCCAGTGAGGAAATGAGTTGCATCAGCTTCTAATACACACTGTGAGAAGCTCAGAGTGTGCAATGAAATCAGAGTTATTACAGGAGAAAAGCGGATACATTTGTGCAAGACTGAAGGGAAGACTGAATTTCAGCTTTAGATAATCATGAAGGTGTGCAGTTTATAGATGGATCTGTAGCATTTGACAAGTTAGAATTCTGATTAGGAAAGTCACTTTCCTACTTACACATCTATCTTATCACTCTTCTTCTAATAGAATTGACACGATACAAATCTGTTTTTTTTTTCAATATCTTCAATTATTTTTTACATCTAGTGACTTACCGAAGTATGTTCATTATATCTGCCGTGATGAAGCAGAAGTTTTGGAGCTCTTATCGATGCCTCCTCTGTCTGAAGAGATTGAGACCGTATGGGTGTTAGGAGGTGTAGAGTGTTACAAGGTAAGTGCTGTACACAGGGTGATGAACACTAGGGGAAGCTGTATTCTAACAAGATGGTGACAGTACTGGTGTTAGCTGAACCATAAAAAATCTGCACTTTAGATCAGGTTACTCAAACTTTGCAAAAGTTCAGGTCATCTCTAAAGCTAGGTTCATACTTAAGTAGGTTGTGGTTGATGCATTTTTCTGGTGAGATTTGCATTTTTTTCTCACACACGGTTTTGACACGTTTTTGACACGTTTTATGTTTTTTGGGATGTTCTAGGGGAAGGTGTATATCAGCATGCAGAAAATGCACCAAAAATGCATGTACATATATGTAAAATTGCATGCATTTTATGATGTGGTTTCATTGAATTCTATTACACGGAAAACACAATCTGCTGCGAGAAATAAAAGGAAATGCACTGCAAACCACATAAATGTGAACCTAGGCTAAAAGCACATTTACACCAGAGGATTTTTGTGTCTTGTAATGCGTTACATTAATCAGAGCTATAACAAACTGTACCTCAATGTATTAACAAAATGGTCCTGCTGTATATTTCTGCACCACAGTGCACATCAAAATGAATGGCGCTGTAACTCCTCAATACCCAGTGGGATACAGATGGCAAAAATTGAGCTTTATAGTTCTCCCTTACTCTAACCAAAATGACAAAAGCGTTTTGCTTTTAGTTCTACTTTAAAGCAGAACTTCAGGCAAAAACGTCTTTACATGTGTGAACGTGTGTAGAGAGAGTACAGGGATGGCACATGTGTGCAGAGAGAGTACAGCGATGGAACATGTGTGCAAAGAGAGTACAGCGATGGAACATGTGTGCAAAGAGAGTACAGGGATGGCACATGTGTGCAGAGAGAGTACAGCGATGGAGCATGTGTGCAGAGAGATTACAGGGATGGAACATGTGTGCAGAGAGAGTACAGAGATAGAACATGTGTGCAGAGAGAGTACAGGGATGGAACATGTGTGCAGAGAGAGTACAGCGATGGAACATGTGTGCAGAGAGAGCACAGCGATGGAACATGTGTGCAAAGAGAGCACAGCGATGAAACATGTGTGCAAAGAGAGTACAGCGATGGAACATGTGTGCAGAGAGAGCACAGCGATGGAACATGTGTGCAAAGAGAGCACAGTGATGGAACATGTGTGCAAAGAGAGTACAGGGATGGCACATGTGTGCAGAGAGAGTACAGCGATGGAACATGTGTGCAGAGAGATTACAGCGATGGAACGTGTGCAGAGAGAGCACAGCGATGGAACATGTGTGCAAAGAGAGCACAGCGATGGAACATGTGTGCAAAGAGAGTACATTGATGGAACATGTGTGCAGAGAGAGTACAGGGATGGAACCTGTGTGCAGAGAGAGTACAGGGATGGAACCTGTGTGCAGAGAGAGTACAGCGATGGAACATGTGTGCAAAGAGAGTACAGCGATGGAACCTGTGTGCAGAGAGAGTACAGTGATAGAACATGTGTGCAGAGAGTACAGGGATGGAACATGTGTGCAGGGAGAGTACAGGGATGGAACATGTGTGCAGAGAGATTACAGGGATGGAACATGTGTGCAGAGAGATTACAGGGTTGGAACATGTGTGCTGATAGTGCAGTGGTGGAACACCAGGTGTACAGTGGTGGTGGAATATGTGTGCAGGGAGGGTGCAGTGATGGTGGAACAGGGGCATTCTTTCCATTGACCACCAGTGAAAGGGGGACATTCTTCCCACTGACTACCGACATAAGGGGGCATTCTTCCTGCTGACCACTGATGTAGGAGGGGCATTCTTCCCACTTACCACCAACATTATCCCATTTACTGGCCACCGACATAAGGGGGACATTGTTCCTACTGACCACAACTGTAAGGTGGGCATTTTCTCACTGACTCCCAATGAACTAGTTTTAGTAAGGGTTACCCTAAGACCTAAAAATTATTTTAGGGGCTCCTGTGAGACTTGCCCTTATCTCCTGACCCTGTGACCCCACTGGAGGCAGACTTCCAGTTTCTGTGACCCCACTGGAGGAAGACTTCCTGTTTATGTGACACCACAGGAGGCTGCCTTCCCCTTGCTTCCTGTTTATGTGACCCCACTGGAAGGAGACTTCCTGTTTATGTGACCCCCCACTGGAAGGAAACTTCCTGTTTCTGTGACACCACTGGAGGGAGACTTCCTGTTTCTGTGACCCCACTGAAGGGAGAATTCACCTCACTTCCTGATTTTGTGACTCCACTGCAGAGAGACTTCCTGTTTATGTGACCCCGATGGAGGGAGACTTCATGTTTCTGTGACCCCCATTGGAAGGAGACTTTCTGCTTATGTGACACCACTGAAGGGAGGTTTCTCCTCACTTCTTGACCCTCTGACCCCACTTGAAGGAGATTTCCTATTTATGTGACCCCACTGGAGGGAGACTTCCCTTTGCTTCCTATTCCTGTAACACCATTGGAGGGAGACTTCCTATTTCTTTGACACCACTGGAGGGAGCCTTTCCCTTGCTTTGTGTTTCTGTGACACCTACGTAAGGAGTCTTCCCAACAATTCCTGTTTCTGTGACCCCACTGGAGGGGGACTTCCTGTTTCTGTGACCCCTCTGGAGGGAGACCTCTCCTCAATTCCTGACCCTGGCACAGGAACAGCCATAAAAACATTGTGAGAGGTTCAAGCCTTCCTTGCTGTACTATAAATGTGTTCTTGTCTGTGACCCCATGGGATATGTTTCAAGTCATCTCCTGTAGCATGGCTACAGTCTCTGATCAATTAGTTTATCTGCTGTTGTGGCTGGAGGGGAGAGATTGCATGTGAAGAGAGCAGGCACAGCCTGTAACAGAAATCCTAGAGGAGGGAGAATTAAATCTTTAATTAAATTAGACTACAGTACATAGAATGAACTAAACATTTTGCACATGCATGTTTTACATTTGTCAGATTGTCACCTAACTATCCTGCTGTGTGGTGCTGAGCAGTGTAGCTTGAGGGGACGTGATGTATGTTGAAGTGGGTGACTACATATTCAACATGTGCAGGTCTTGTGCCCACATTCAATGCAATTCCCTGTGTTGATGGGAACTGTAGTTTCCTTTTACTGTAAAGAGAGATAAGCGGATATGATGTAATCCCTGCTTTTACACCTCCTCCTTGGCAGAGCAGATGCTGATATCTTTTGCATTACAGAGCTGACATCCTGAAAATTCAGTTAGACTTTTCTCTTCAATGGTAAGGAATTTCACAAATGTATTTACTGTTTACTGTTTTGTGTAGGGGGTGTACGAATGGGTGATTTTTTTTTTCTGCCTATTCCGGAGTTCTTTGAGCCTAGGTTCACACTACAGCGGTGTGGTAAATCCCATGTGATTCTCACAGGAACCGCATCGCATTCATGTACAAATCACATTCGCACCGCACCCGCACCAGAAATGTGCAGGACCCTTTTTTGGTCCACACTAGAATTGGATCGCATAGGTATTCACACCTATGCGATCCGATTCTGCACATCGCACCGTGTTTTGCGGACCGATGTGGGGGTGTTGTTAACTTAACATACACACCCGCATCGGTTCGCATGAACGGAGTGCGATTGTGAAGCGGTGCAGAATTCACACTGAAAACGTTGCAAATTCCGCACCACATCAGTGTGAACCAGAGCTAAAGCTCAACTCATGCATAAGCAGCTATACAGTTTGACTGACAGAAATCCATAGATTCCCCCATCCAAGCTAAAAAGCGCAGATGGATTAATCTTCACACCTTAGATCAGCACCACAGCGCATACGTGGTGACGTCACTATCCTCCGTCCAGCCCTATATATGTTTTGTTATAAATGATGTCATCAGGGGCACAGGAAGACTGAGAGTCACCACTTCCTTAATTAGACTTATCAATTACATCAAAATATGGCAGGCAGGTTGCTTAATTAGCACATAAACCCAGCAATTTACCAGGCCACCACAGCATGTGCCATCTTGTGGTAAAATACTAAATGGCACCTATATTTGATATGTCCCATGTGTCCATAGGAAATGGTGCCATCTTGTGGTGTAATGACAAACATACATATAAACATTTCTATACATATAAAAATCATTAAATCCATGTTATGAACATCTAATTAGAATAAAATGCATAAAAGCAATACATTTCTCAAAATAATATTAATAAAAGCAATCGCGTCCCACTCTATATTTAACCCATGAGGGGTAAATGTCCTGAGATTATAAATCCATTTTGTCTCAAGCCTTGATATTTCCCTCTTGTTGGAACTCCCCTTCACTGAGGAATATATTTATCGATAGCAAAAAAGAGTGTTATGACCTGGGAAACCTCTTTTAATATTCCCCACATACTCACCTAGGCAGACTTGCAAGGGTCTTATAGTCCTTTTCGCATGGGTTAAATATAAAGTGATGACTTGTGGTCTTCCTGTGCCTCTGATGATGTCATTTTTCACGAAACATACTTAGGGAGGGACGGAAGATCAAGGCATCACCACGCATGCACGGCTGCCATCAGGATCCCGGGACTATATTACTGAATGCCATTTTTTTTATCTATGAGAATGTGAGTGATTTTAACAATCTTTCAATAAACCTAATATACGAATTTATACTATGTTTGCATTTTGCTCCTTTCCTTTATCTCTCTGAGCATTTATTGTGTACTTGTGAACTTGCTTGAGGAGCACTGAATGTCCAAGTGAGGCTTTGAAACATGGGATCTTCACATAAAGCGTGTTTTGACTTCTCTAATGCTGAGAGTCACACTCATTGTGGTAAGCACATACATGTGCCATGGTGAAAGGAGCACTTTGGTGCTTTTATATCTGAAGAGCACCATCGTTTGAAAAATATTGCACAGTGGTGGATATATTCCTTTGTATGGACTTTGATTTCATGTTTATTATTTATTTCAATATATTGTTTCACAATAAAAAAAAATATTTTTTTCTGTTTCCTATTGCGCGGTTATTTTTTGGTTTATTGTATGAAGAGAACCTGTCACTTTGTTTTGAATAGGCAAAGTTAATTTTGCATTTGTAACTGCAACTAAACTACCTATTAAGAGACCTGCCAAGAAAGCTTTTTTAACTGCTATGAAATTGTATATGTGTACTAATCTTATCTATGAATTTGGGGATTTGACTGTAGTCTATTATAATGAGAAACATACGGAATTAGACTCTTGCTGTGGCCCCCCACGCACCAGTGTTTTCTCTCTGCAGAATATGATGAGGCACCCTTGGTGTAATCACATCTACTTCACTGACATTATGGCGGACTTTGAATGTGACACCTTCTTCCCAGAGTTTGACAAAGACATCTTTAGGTTAAAGGAAAAGTAAGTTAAATTAAAAACCGGTATTATGTTTGTTAAATGATAGATATAAAAGACACAAGCGGAAGCAGCTCTTTATGCATTAATACATAAAATGCAAGTGGTTTAAGTATCTAAATTTGGCTTTGTATCAAACTCTAACAATACCCTGTACAGCTGAGCTCAGATTCGGAGAGGCAATAGCAACACACAGGGCCAGGCAGATGTACGTAATGCTCTCATGCTGACAATTACAAAGATAAAACAAAGTAGAAGTGATTGCCAAAGTCCACACTTGTGCAACACACCAGTGCAAGTGCAATAGTTCATAAAAATTGAGTATCTGTAGAACACATCCAAAAGTGATGCTGATTATCCCACGCCACATGTCTCCATTAATGTGCTGATACAGCAAAAGGCTTACCAAAAGTATATGACTCTTAAATTATAGAGAAGTCATGAAACGCACAATGTAGCTGAAACCACTATGATGGAAAGCTTCTGGCTCCCATCAATTGGATTGGCACCCAGGAGGAAACATTACTGCATGTTACCAGTTCCAGTCATCTCACCACATGTGTATGCATGTTAAAATAGAAAAGGAGCCATGTGCTCCAAATAGTGTGAAATCCAACAGTTTATTTTATTAAAACAGTTAAAAGGCACTTACACTGCAGGGGTTTAAAATAAAAAAAAAAATACTTGTCCAAGGGAATAAATCTGTCCCGATATACTCGTCCCTCATGACAATCTTCTCGTCCTGATGAAAAAGAAAACATTTTAACCAGAACCGTATAACCGTAGAAGAGTGACACAAGCATTATGCTTGCACCGGTCTTTGTTAATTCCTGCCAGGAAGTCAAATATTTGGCAACTTTCCTTTCCTAATGGTAGCTAAGTGGAGTGGTGGGAGAGCAAAAAAAAAGTATATGTGTCTGTGGAATTCTAAATTAAAGTGCACCTGTTGCTTAGCACTGCATAGGCAAAGCTCAGGTTCACTTTGGACTGAGCTTGAAAAATGTACACTGATTCCCTTTACCACAAAACTCTAAATCTGGGTCAATTATAATCAGTGTGGCAGTCATTAGGATTGGTCAATAAGGGTATTCCTAAATTACCTAAACAGTGTCATCGGCTGGATGATGGACAGTGGTAACTGTTGAGGCCAATGTCAGCGAAGTCTTTAAAGTCAGTGAAGACTGCTGATGTTAGTATCCAAACAGCAGAGCTGCCGCAGGTCATGTTACTTGACGTGCTGGTCACATTACCTGGAACTGGAACACTGCAGGATGTACGTATCACAGCTGATGCCTAGCCACATGTTTACACAGACTTCAATACCCCTACCCTTCATCTTTTTCAATGCCGATAGTTTAGCTTAGGTCTCTTTTAATTTGCAGTTCTATAGAATTGCATTGATGCTGTATTTGTGAATTCCCCTTTGATCTCTCAATCTCCTGCTGAGTCCATAGAGTTGATTACACAACTATCACAGTTATATAACAGATGGAAAATCCTGTTTCATTATGCTTACCAGCAGGACTGAGGACCTGCCACAGATACAAACAGAGTAATTACTACTCATTCTCTATAGCAATTTCGCAGATAGCTGACATACTAAAAGAATTAATAGGTTATTATTATGAGGATAGAGATCCAGTGACAGAAGTGGTTTTGATAGAATGAACTGTGTTTCTAATACATACAAATGTTAAAGGGAAAGTACACTATATTTCTAGTAAGTACATTATTATTATGCAGGATATATATAGTGCCTACGGTGTGCACAGCGCTTTACAATATAAAGGGAGACAGTATGATTACAATACAGTTTAATACAGAAGAAGGAATAGGACGGTTATGCGCATGGTACTTACAATCAAAAATCAGCGGGAGGTGGTACAAAAGGTTATAGCTGTGGGGGATGTTCTGATGGAGGTGGCCGAAGTACAGTTTTTTGGTGGAGGTAGAGGTGGGGTAGGCTTCCCTGAAGAAATGAGTTTTCAAGGATTGCCTAGTCCTGGTGGCAAGCATGGGAGGAGGTAACAAGGGAGCTAGAGAGCAAGATGTCTTGAGAGGAGTGGAGAGGACTATTTGGGCAATATCTGCATTTGAGGTTGGTGATGTAGCTGGGGGCTGTGTTGTAGATGACTTTGTTTGTTGTGGTTAGTAGTCTGAATTTTATAGGTTGGGCAATTGGAAGCCAGTGAAGGCATTGGCAGAGAGTGGCAGCATCCTCAGATCTGTTAGTGAGGTGTATAAATCTAGCAACAGCATTCATGATAGACTGAATCGAGGAGAGCCTGTGTAAAGGTAGGCCAGTGAAGAGGGAGTTCCTGTATTTAAGGCAGGAGATAACCAGGGAATGAATAAGTTGTTTTGTGGTGTTAGCTAAGAAGAGTTGAATTCTGGAAATGTTGCAGAGGGTAAGACAGCAGGATTTAGCCAGTGATAGGATGTGGTCGCCGAAGGAGTCAGAGTCTAGGATTACACCGAGCACCGTGGCACGTGTGTGGAGGGACCAATACTTGTAGTATTGATCTCAATGGTAAAGTCATTAGGGGGGATCAGGGAGGAGAAAATATTTTCAGCTCAGTTTTTGACAGACTGAGTTTGAGGAAATGGTGTGACATCCATACTGATATTATGCTCAGTATATTTGTGATATGTGAAGAGATTGAGGGAGTGAGCTGGAGAGTAAATACATAGATCTGGGTGTCGATGGCATAGAGGTGGTAGTGGATACCGTGGGAGGCTTTCAACTGACCCAGGGAAGAGAGAATAGGAGGGGTCCAAGGACTGAGCCTTGACGTACCCCAACAGAGGAAAAAGAGCAGAGGAGATAGAGTTGTATGTGACACTGAAAGTGTGCTGAGATAGGTAGGAGGAGAACTGTGTCAAAGGCAGTGGAAAGGTCTAAGGGTATGAGTATGGAGTAATGGCTGTTGATTTTAGCAGTTAGTAGGTCATTAGTGAGTTTTAGTAGGGCAATTTCAGGGGAATGCTGCAGGTGGAAGCCAGACTATAGGGGGTCAAGAATGTTGTTAACAATGAGGTACCAACTTTGTGGACAAGGTGTTCAAGAAGCTTGGAGACAAATGGGAGCAGACAGATGGGTCTTAAGCTGTTCAAATAGGTGTGGTCCAGTGAGGGTTTTTTGAGTATGGAGGTAATCAATGCATGTTTAAGAAGGTAAGGAAATGTGTAGAGATGAGCGAATCGAAGTATCCGAAGTGGAATTCGAGTCGAATTTCGGAAAAATTTCGATTCGTGCCGAATCCGAAAAACAGCCTAATTCGGACGCGCGAATCGAAATTTTTCCGAAAATGGCGGCTGACATGTGCGGCGACGGAGCGGGGATGTCGGGGAAGGCGCGCAGACAAGGCGCGCTGCCCCATAATGCATTCCTCAACGACATGTGATCGCATCAGCCAATCAGCAGCCAGCCAGCCAGCACTGTGTAATGGTCGAGGTATATATAGCGGCCATTTTGGAAATCTTCATTTGCCTGCAGTCATTGAACAGAGGCAGACCGCTCTGTACTAGGGACAGGGACAGAGTTAGGGCCACAGAAACGAGAATTGGGGACAGAGAGAAGTTACTTAGGGACAGAGAACCATTACTCAGGGACACAGACTTGTTAATGAGGGCCACAGAATCGTTATTTAGGGACAAAGAAACGCTAGTTAGGGCCACAGAATTCATACTCAGGGACAGACAGAATTGTTACTCAGTGCCAGAGAATTGTTACTTAGGGCCACAGAAACGTTATTAGGGCCACAGAATTTTTACTCAGGGACAGACAGAATTGTTACTGAGTGCCAGAGAATTGTTACTCAGGGACAGACAGAATTGTTACTGAGTGCCAGAGAATTCTTACTCAGGGCCACAGAATTCATTCTCAGGGACAGACAGAATTGTTACTCAGGGACAGACAGAATTGTTACTGAGTGCCAGAGAATTGTTACTCAGGGACAGACAGAATTGTTACTGAGTGCCAGAGAATTGTTACTCAGGGACAGACAGAATTGTTACTGAGTGCCAGAGAATTGTTACTCTCACAGACACAAAATTGTTACTTGCACAGACACAGAATTGTTACTTGCACAGACACACAATTGTTACTCAGGGCCACAGAATTCATACTCAGGGACAGACAGAATTGTTACTGAGTGCCAGAGAATTCTTACTCAGGGCCACAGAATTCATACTCAGGGACAGACAGAATTGTTACTCAGGGACAGACAGAATTGTTACTGAGTGCCAGAGAATTGTTACTCAGGGACAGACAGAATTGTTACTGAGTGCCAGAGAATTCTTACTCAGGGACAGACAGAATTGTTACTGAGTGCCAGAGAATTGTTACTCTCACAGACACAAAATTGTTACTTGCACAGACACAGAATTGTTACTCGCACAGAGACAGAATTGTTACTCAGGGCCACAGAATTCATACTCAGGGACAGACAGAATTGTTACTGAGTGCCAGAGAATTGTTACTCAGGGACAGACAGAATTGTTACTGAGTGCCAGAGAATTGTTACTCTCACAGACACAAAATTGTTACTTGCACAGACACAGAATTGTTACTTGCACAGACACACAATTGTTACTCAGGGCCACAGAATTCATACTCAGGGACAGACAGAATTGTTACTCAGGGACAGACAGAATTGTTACTGAGTGCCAGAGAATTGTTACTCAGGGACAGACAGAATTGTTACTGAGTGCCAGAGAATTGTTACTCTCACAGACACAAAATTGTTACTTGCACAGACACAGAATTGTTACTTGCACAGACACACAATTGTTACTCAGGGCCACAGAATTCATACTCAGGGACAGACAGAATTGTTACTGAGTGCCAGAGAATTGTTACTCAGGGACAGACAGAATTGTTACTGAGTGCCAGAGAATTGTTACTCTCACAGACACAAAATTGTTACTTGCACAGACACAGAATTGTTACTCGCACAGAGACAGAATTGTTACTCAGGGCCACAGAATTCATACTCAGGGACAGACAGAATTGTTACTGAGTGCCAGAGAATTGTTACTCAGGGAAGACAGAATTGTTACTGAGTGCCATAGAATTGTTACTCAGGGACAGACAGAATTGTTACTGAGTGCCAGAGAATTGTTACTCTCACAGACACAAAATTGTTACTTGCACAGACACAGAATTGTTACTCGCACAGAGACAGAATTGTTACTCAGGGCCACAGAATTCATACTCAGGGACAGACAGAATTGTTACTGAGTGCCAGAGAATTGTTACTCAGGGACAGACAGAATTGTTACTGAGTGCCAGAGAATTGTTACTCTCACAGACACAAAATTGTTACTTGCACAGACACAGAATTGTTACTTGCACAGACACACAATTGTTACTGAGTGCCAGAGAATTGTTACTCAGGGACAGACAGAATTGTTACTGAGTGCCAGAGAATTGTTACTCAGGGACAGACAGAATTGTTACTGAGTGCCAGAGAATTGTTACTCAGGGACAGACAGAATTGTTACTGAGTGCCAGAGAATTGTTACTCTCACAGACACAAAATTGTTACTTGCACAGACACAGAATTGTTACTCGCACAGAGACAGAATTGTTACTCAGGGCCACAGAATTCATACTCAGGGACAGACAGAATTGTTACTGAGTGCCAGAGAATTGTTACTCAGGGACAGACAGAATTGTTACTGAGTGCCAGAGAATTGTTACTCTCACAGACACAAAATTGTTACTTGCACAGACACAGAATTGTTACTTGCACAGACACACAATTGTTACTCAGGGCCACAGAATTCATACTCAGGGACAGACAGAATTGTTACTGAGTGCCAGAGAATTGTTACTCAGGGACAGACAGAATTGTTACTGAGTGCCAGAGAATTGTTACTCAGGGACAGACAGAATTGTTACTGAGTGCCAGAGAATTGTTACTCTCACAGACACAAAATTGTTACTTGCACAGACACAGAATTGTTACTCGCACAGAGACAGAATTGTTACTCAGGGCCACAGAATTCATACTCGGACAGACAGAATTGTTACTGAGTGCCAGAGAATTGTTACTCAGGGACAGACAGAATTGTTACTGAGTGCCAGAGAATTGTTACTCTCACAGACACAAAATTGTTACTTGCACAGACACAGAATTGTTACTTGCACAGACACACAATTGTTACTCAGGGCCACAGAATTCATACTCAGGGACAGACAGAATTGTTACTGAGTGCCAGAGAATTGTTACTCAGGGACAGACAGAATTGTTACTGAGTGCCAGAGAATTGTTACTCTCACAGACACAAAATTGTTACTTGCACAGACACAGAATTGTTACTCGCACAGAGACAGAATTGTTACTCAGGGCCACAGAATTCATACTCAGGGACAGACAGAATTGTTACTGAGTGCCAGAGAATTGTTACTCAGGGAAGACAGAATTGTTACTGAGTGCCATAGAATTGTTACTCAGGGACAGACAGAATTGTTACTGAGTGCCAGAGAATTGTTACTCTCACAGACACAAAATTGTTACTTGCACAGACACAGAATTGTTACTCGCACAGAGACAGAATTGTTACTCAGGGCCACAGAATTCATACTCAGGGACAGACAGAATTGTTACTGAGTGCCAGAGAATTGTTACTCAGGGACAGACAGAATTGTTACTGAGTGCCAGAGAATTGTTACTCTCACAGACACAAAATTGTTACTTGCACAGACACAGAATTGTTACTCGCACAGAGACAGAATTGTTACTCAGGGCCACAGAATTCATACTCAGGGACAGACAGAATTGTTACTGAGTGCCAGAGAATTGTTACTCAGGGAAGACAGAATTGTTACTGAGTGCCATAGAATTGTTACTCAGGGACAGACAGAATTGTTACTGAGTGCCAGAGAATTGTTACTCTCACAGACACAAAATTGTTACTTGCACAGACACAGAATTGTTACTCGCACAGAGACAGAATTGTTACTCAGGGCCACAGAATTCATACTCAGGGACAGACAGAATTGTTACTGAGTGCCAGAGAATTGTTACTCAGGGACAGACAGAATTGTTACTGAGTGCCAGAGAATTGTTACTCTCACAGACACAAAATTGTTACTTGCACAGACACAGAATTGTTACTTGCACAGACACACAATTGTTACTCAGGGCCACAGAATTCATACTCAGGGACAGACAGAATTGTTACTGAGTGCCAGAGAATTCTTACTCAGGGCCACAGAATTCATACTCAGGGACAGACAGAATTGTTACTCAGGGACAGACAGAATTGTTACTGAGTGCCAGAGAATTGTTACTCAGGGACAGACAGAATTGTTACTGAGTGCCAGAGAATTGTTACTCTCACAGACACAAAATTGTTACTTGCACAGACACAGAATTGTTACTTGCACAGACACACAATTGTTACTCAGGGCCACAGAATTCATACTCAGGGACAGACAGAATTGTTACTGAGTGCCAGAGAATTGTTACTCAGGGACACCTAATCGTTGAATTAAATAGTATGTCAGACAACATGCAGAGGAGTGGCAGAGGAGGCAATGTTTTAGGAGCGAGCAGACGTGGCAGCAGAGGAAGGGGTCGAGGCAGCAGTATTCGCAGCCAGAGGCCAGTGCTCCCGGTGTCATCCAGCGGTCGTGTCTCCACCGACAACCCTGCCGTCATTGATTGGTTGGCTCGGTCGTCTTCCTCTTCCCAGGTCACCTCTGACACCTACAGCCAACGGTCGGTGGGTACGTCAGACACAACCGTTAGTTGGCATGGCCCGGGACCAAGCCCACTGAAATCACGTGTCCTCTACCTGCCCCTGTCCTTTGCTGTTCCCTCACCAAGCGAAGTATCGCATGCTGTGGGCTCAGCCCCACTGTACAGTGAGGAAGAGCTAACAGAGGGCGGTCAGGAACGGGGGGAGACATCGGCCTTTTCAGCAGCCAAGCGAACAAGTACTGGCGAGGAGAGTGGCTCGGTAGCCGGTCTAGAGACAGGTCTGTCTCCTGACCCAGACGCAGCCGAGGGGGCTAGTAGTGAGGCGGAGACCCTACTTGATGATGAGGAGGTTGATCGCACTTGGCAGCCTCGTCGTCATCAGGCAATTTCTTCCGCATCATCAGGAGAAGAGGGTGGCAGCTTGGCAGCGAGCAAAACAGTCGGTGGGTTGCCCAGGAGACAGCAGCAGGGTCGCATCAGTGTCAGTGGAGCCAAACGTCCACGGAGTAGAGCACCAGCTCCACTGCAGCCTACCACCACGGCCAGTAGTGGTGCCGGTGCGCACGGAGGAAGTAGCAGTCAGCCAGTGAAGAGTAGCGGGGGCAAAGTTTCCTACTCGGTGGTGTGGCAATTTTTCCTCAAGCCGCCCGAGGAAGTAAACGTAGCCGTATGTCGACTATGTGGCCAGAAATGCAAGCGTGGCCAGGGGGCCCATGTTGGGACTACAGCGTTGCGTCAGCATATGCAGCGTCACCATTCGGTGGCCTGGGAAAACCGTGATAAACATACGGCGGTTCTGCCTGCCCCAGCCCCCGCTCCATCACCCGCTCCGTTACTTGCTCCGTCACCCGACGTCGTCAATCGCCCTCTATCAGCCAGTCAAGGCTCCAACACCTCTGCTGAGGGGAGTTGTCGCTCATTGGCATCTTCCGCTCGTTCAGATGCTCCTTCTCCTGCTACTCCTCTTCTCGGATTCCGTCAACAGTCTTTCTTGGAATCCGTATCCAAGAGACAACAGTTTGCGAGCACGCACCCGACGGTGCAAAAGCTGAACGTCCTCCTGTCCAAGTTGCTGGTGCTGCAGTCCCTCCCTTTCCAACTGGTGGACTCAGCACCTTTCCGAGAAATGATGGCTTGTGCCGCGCCGCGGTGGAGAGTGCCAAGCCGTCATTTCTTTGCCCAAAAGGCAGTGCCAGCCCTGCATTCACATGTAGAAGAGATGGTGGGCCAGTCTTTGAGCATGTCGGTCTCTGCCAAAGTGCACGGCAGCGCCGACGTGTGGAGCTGTAACTACGGTCAGGGACAGTACATGTCATTTACGGCCCACTGGGTGAACGTGGTGCCGGCACAGCCGCACCAGCAACTTGGACAGGTCACGACGCTTTTGCCTCCACGTTTGCACGTCCTTGGTCCAGCAAGCATGTCCGCCTCTACCACCTCTTTTTCCGCCGTGTCCTCAGCCGCCACCCCCGTGCCAAGTCCCATTACCCGACCGGCATATCACATGTGCAGGGCGCAACGGTGTCACGCTGTGCTGCACCTGGTATGCCTTGGCGAACGTAGTCACACAGGGGAGGAACTGCTGAGTGTAATGAACAGAGAAATCGACAGATGGCTGTCTCCGCGCAAACTAAAAATCGGAACCATGTTGACTGACAACGGAAAGAACATGGTGTCTGCTCTGCGTCAAGGAAGGTTGTGCCATGCGCCATGCATGGCTCACGTGTTCAATCTGGTTGTCAAGCGGTTCCTAAAATCCACCATCCCACTGCAAGACATCCTTAAAATGTCACGTAAACTGTGCATGCATTTCAGCCATTCCTACACCGCAAAGAACACCCTCATTGAGCTGCAGCGGCAGAACGGAATTCCACAGCATCGCCTGATCTGCGACGTTGCAACAAGGTGGAATTCAACCCTACACATGTTAGACCGCCTTTACGAGCAGCGAAAGGCCATCACCGATTTCCTGATGTTACAAGCGGATAAAGGTACTCCCCTGTGTAACTTAGATGTCAGCCATTGGCAGCTCATGCGTGACACCTGCCGCTTGCTCAGGCCCTTTGAGGAGGCCACGCTATTCGTGAGTCGGCAGGACTATGGGATGAACGACGTCATTCCTCTGTTGCACGTCCTGGAACAAATGCTGTTAACAATGGCTGGTCAGGGTGCGGTAGACGTGGCGCACAGATCTCAACGCCACATGACCCCTGTGGGGGCAGGACAGGAAGAAGAGGAGGAGGTAGAGGAGGACATTTGTGCTCAGGAATTATTGAGTGAAATGGGTGGTTTTTCCACTCAGCGGACAGGAGTGGAGGAGCAGGAGCATCTGGTAGAGGAGGAGGAGGAGGAGACAGAGGACCCAGACGCACCGTGGCAGTATGCTGTGGAGATGGAGGCAGGGAGTCCCTCGCATTCCTTGGCACAAATGGCCCATAGCATGCTCGGTTGCTTGCGTAGCGACAGCCGAATAATAACCATCAGACAGAGGGATGACTTTTGGCTGTCCACCTTGTTGGACCCTCGCTACCGGTCCAAAATGGTGGCCTTTTTCACACCTGCTGAGAGGGAGGCCAAAATTACGTACTATAAAAACCACCTATGTAGTCAGTTGGTCTCTGCCTTTGTGCGCCAACGTCCATCCTCAGACACTGTGGGCCCTGTGCGCTCGCGTTCCGCTGGCATGGCAGCAGGGGAGGGGTGGGGTGGTAGGAGCAGTGGCAGCTCCACCAGCAGCGGCTGCCTCAGTCTGCAGTCGATGATGAGTAGCTTTCTTCACCAGCGCAGTGAGGAAACTACTAACCAGCCGCAGCAGCAGCAGCAGCATCAGGTGGACCTGGAGCAGGAGCTCAAACAACAGGCTTGGGCCTACTTGGACAGCACCCTGCCAACCGAGGTAGACAATCCCCTTGACTACTGGGCAACGAAACTTGACCTTTGGCCCCAACTAGCTGAATTTGCCCTTGAAAGGCTGTCATGCCCGGCCAGTAGCGTGGCATCGGAGCGCGTGTTTAGTGCGGCAGGAGGTATTGTAACTCCGCGGAGGACACGACTGTCCACCCAAAGTGTGGAGAGACTCACGTTTGTGAAAATGAATCAGGCGTGGATTAGTCTGGATTTCAAACCACCAGTTCCTGACACAACTGACTAAATCCGCCATGAATCATGCCTCAAACATGTGCCACTTTCAGGTCTCCTCACACTGCTGGTGTGTTGAATTTTTTGACATAGGGTGCTGGCAGATTACGGGCCTCCTATAGCTGCTGCCAGGCCCCTAATCTGCCATAGGCCCCTATATACCGCCTCCTCCTGCTGCTGCCAGGTCCAGAGTCTCTCATGGGTCCCTGTACGGCCTCCCATTGCTGCTGTCTCCATCGCCACACTCTGCTGCCATGTGCCACTTTCAGGTCTCTTCACACTGCTGGTGTGTTAAATTTTTTGACATAGGGTGCAGGCAGATTACGGGCCTCACATAGCTGCTGCCAGGCCCCTAATCTGCCATGGGCCCCTATATACCACCTCCTCCTGCTGCTGCCAGGTCCAGAGTCTCTCATGGGTCCCTGTACGGCCTCCCATTGCTGCTGTCTCCATCGCCACACTCTGCTGCCATGTGCCACTTTCAGGTCTCTTCACACTGCTGGTGTGTTAAATTTTTGGACATAGGGTGCTGCAAGATAACGGGCCTCACATAGCTGCTGCCAGGCCCCTAATCTGCCATGGGCCCCTATATACCGCCTCCTCATGCTGCTGCCAAGTCTAGAGTCTCTCATGGGTCCCTGTACGGCCTCCCATTGCTGCTGTCTCCATCGCCACACTCTGCTGCCATGTGCCACTTTCAGGTCTCTTCACACTGCTGGTGTGTTAAATTTTTTGACATAGGGTGCAGGCAGATTACGGGCCTCACATAGCTGCTGCCAGGCCCCTAATCTGCCATGGGCCCCTATATACCGCCTCCTCATGCTGCTGCCAAGTCTAGAGTCTCTCATGGGTCCCTGTACGGCCTCCCATTGCTGCTGTCTCCATCGCCACACTCTGCTGCCATGTGCCACTTTCAGGTCTCTTCACACTGCTGGTGTGTTAAATTTTTGGACATAGGGTGCAGGCAGATTACGGGCCTCACATAGCTGCTGCCAGGCCCCTAATCTGCCATGGGCCCCTATATACCGCCTCCTCCTGCTGCTGCCAGGTCCAGAGTCTCTCATGGGTCCCTGTACGGCCTCCCATTGCTGCTGTCTCCATCGCCACACTCTGCTGCCATGTGCCACTTTCAGGTCTCTTCACACTGCTGGTGTGTTAAATTTTTTGACATAGGGTGCTGCAAGATAACGGGCCTCACATAGCTGCTGCCAGGCCCCTAATCTGCCATGGGCCCCTATATACCGCCTCCTCATGCTGCTGCCAAGTCCAGAGTCTGTCATGGTCCCTGTACGGCCTCCCATTGCTGCTGTCTCCATCGCCACACTCTGCTGCCATGTGCCACTTTCAGGTCTCTTCACACTGCTGGTGTGTTAAATTTTTTGACATAGGGTGCAGGCAGATTACGGGCCTCACATAGCTGCTGCCAGGCCCCTAATCTGCCATGGGCCCCTATATACCGCCTCCTCATGCTGCTGCCAAGTCTAGAGTCTCTCATGGGTCCCTGTACGGCCTCCCATTGCTGCTGTCTCCATCGCCACACTCTGCTGCCATGTGCCACTTTCAGGTCTCTTCACACTGCTGGTGTGTTAAATTTTTTGACATAGGGTGCAGGCAGATTACGGGCCTCACATAGCTGCTGCCAGGCCCCTAATCTGCCATGGGCCCCTATATACCGCCTCCTCATGCTGCTGCCAAGTCTAGAGTCTCTCATGGGTCCCTGTACGGCCTCCCATTGCTGCTGTCTCCATCGCCACACTCTGCTGCCATGTGCCACTTTCAGGTCTCTTCACACTGCTGGTGTGTTAAATTTTTTGACATAGGGTGCAGGCAGATTACGGGCCTCACATAGCTGCTGCCAGGCCCCTAATCTGCCATGGGCCCCTATATACCGCCTCCTCATGCTGCTGCCAAGTCCAGAGTCTGTCATGGTCCCTGTACGGCCTCCCATTGCTGCTGTCTCCATCGCCACACTCTGCTGCCATGTGCCACTTTCAGGTCTCTTCACACTGCTGGTGTGTTAAATTTTTTGACATAGGGTGCAGGCAGATTACGGGCCTCACATAGCTGCTGCCAGGCCCCTAATCTGCCATGGGCCCCTATATACCACCTCCTCCTGCTGCTGCCAGGTCCAGAGTCTCTCATGGGTCCCTGTACGGCCTCCCATTGCTGCTGTCTCCATCGCCACACTCTGCTGCCATGTGCCACTTTCAGGTCTCTTCACACTGCTGGTGTGTTAAATTTTTTGACATAGGGTGCTGCAAGATAACGGGCCTCACATAGCTGCTGCCAGGCCCCTAATCTGCCATGGGCCCCTATATACCGCCTCCTCATGCTGCTGCCAAGTCCAGAGTCTGTCATGGTCCCTGTACGGCCTCCCATTGCTGCTGTCTCCATCGCCACACTCTGCTGCCATGTGCCACTTTCAGGTCTCTTCACACTGCTGGTGTGTTAAATTTTTTGACATAGGGTACTGCAAGATAACGGGCCTCACATAGCTGCTGCCAGGCCCCTAATCAGCCATGGGCCCCTATACCGCCTCCTCCTGCTGCTGCCAGGTCCAGAGTCTCTCATGCCATGTGCCACTTTCAGGTCTCTTCACACTGCTGGTGTGTTTAATTTTTTGACATAGGGTGCAGGCAGATTACGGGCCTCACATAGCTGCTGCCAGGCCCCTAATCTGCCATGGGCCCCTATATACCGCCTCCTCATGCTGCTGCCAAGTCCAGAGTCTGTCATGGGTCCCTGTACGGCCTCCCATTGCTGCTGTCTCCATCGCCACACTCTGCTGCCATGTGCCACTTTCAGGTCTCTTCACACTGCTGGTGTGTTAAATTTTTTGACATAGGGTGCAGGCAGATTACGGGCCTCACATAGCTGCTGCCAGGCCCCTAATCTGCCATGGGCCCCTATATACCACCTCCTCCTGCTGCTGCCAGGTCCAGAGTCTCTCATGGGTCCCTGTACGGCCTCCCATTGCTGCTGTCTCCATCGCCACACTCTGCTGCCATGTGCCACTTTCAGGTCTCTTCACACTGCTGGTGTGTTAAATTTTTGGACATAGGGTGCTGCAAGATAACGGGCCTCACATAGCTGCTGCCAGGCCCCTAATCTGCCATGGGCCCCTATATACCGCCTCCTCATGCTGCTGCCAAGTCCAGAGTCTGTCATGGTCCCTGTACGGCCTCCCATTGCTGCTGTCTCCATCGCCACACTCTGCTGCCATGTGCCACTTTCAGGTCTCTTCACACTGCTGGTGTGTTAAATTTTTTGACATAGGGTGCAGGCAGATTACGGGCCTCACATAGCTGCTGCCAGGCCCCTAATCTGCCATGGGCCCCTATATACCACCTCCTCCTGCTGCTGCCAGGTCCAGAGTCTCTCATGGGTCCCTGTACGGCCTCCCATTGCTGCTGTCTCCATCGCCACACTCTGCTGCCATGTGCCACTTTCAGGTCTCTTCACACTGCTGGTGTGTTAAATTTTTTGACATAGGGTGCTGCAAGATAACGGGCCTCACATAGCTGCTGCCAGGCCCCTAATCTGCCATGGGCCCCTATATACCGCCTCCTCATGCTGCTGCCAAGTCCAGAGTCTGTCATGGTCCCTGTACGGCCTCCCATTGCTGCTGTCTCCATCGCCACACTCTGCTGCCATGTGCCACTTTCAGGTCTCTTCACACTGCTGGTGTGTTAAATTTTTTGACATAGGGTGCAGGCAGATTACGGGCCTCACATAGCTGCTGCCAGGCCCCTAATCTGCCATGGGCCCCTATATACCACCTCCTCCTGCTGCTGCCAGGTCCAGAGTCTCTCATGGGTCCCTGTACGGCCTCCCATTGCTGCTGTCTCCATCGCCACACTCTGCTGCCATGTGCCACTTTCAGGTCTCTTCACACTGCTGGTGTGTTAAATTTTTTGACATAGGGTGCTGCAAGATAACGGGCCTCACATAGCTGCTGCCAGGCCCCTAATCTGCCATGGGCCCCTATATACCGCCTCCTCATGCTGCTGCCAAGTCCAGAGTCTGTCATGGTCCCTGTACGGCCTCCCATTGCTGCTGTCTCCATCGCCACACTCTGCTGCCATGTGCCACTTTCAGGTCTCTTCACACTGCTGGTGTGTTAAATTTTTTGACATAGGGTGCTGCAAGATAACGGGCCTCACATAGCTGCTGCCAGGCCCCTAATCAGCCATGGGCCCCTATACCGCCTCCTCCTGCTGCTGCCAGGTCCAGAGTCTCTCATGCCATGTGCCACTTTCAGGTCTCTTCACACTGCTGGTGTGTTTAATTTTTTGACATAGGGTGCAGGCAGATTACGGGCCTCACATAGCTGCTGCCAGGCCCCTAATCTGCCATGGGCCCCTATATACCGCCTCCTCATGCTGCTGCCAAGTCTAGAGTCTCTCATGGGTCCCTGTACGGCCTCCCATTGCTGCTGTCTCCATCGCCACACTCTGCTGCCATGTGCCACTTTCAGGTCTCTTCACACTGCTGGTGTGTTAAATTTTTTGACATAGGGTGCTGCAAGATAACGGGCCTCACATAGCTGCTGCCAGGCCCCTAATCTGCCATGGGCCCCTATATACCGCCTCCTCATGCTGCTGCCAAGTCCAGAGTCTGTCATGGGTCCCTGTACGGCCTCCCATTGCTGCTGTCTCCATCGCCACACTCTGCTGCCATGTGCCACTTTCAGGTCTCTTCACACTGCTGGTGTGTTAAATTTTTTGACATAGGGTGCAGGCAGATTACGGGCCTCACATAGCTGCTGCCAGGCCCCTAATCTGCCATGGGCCCCTATATACCACCTCCTCCTGCTGCTGCCAGGTCCAGAGTCTCTCATGGGTCCCTGTACGGCCTCCCATTGCTGCTGTCTCCATCGCCACACTCTGCTGCCATGTGCCACTTTCAGGTCTCTTCACACTGCTGGTGTGTTAAATTTTTTGACATAGGGTGCTGCAAGATAACGGGCCTCACATAGCTGCTGCCAGGCCCCTAATCTGCCATGGGCCCCTATATACCGCCTCCTCATGCTGCTGCCAAGTCCAGAGTCTGTCATGGTCCCTGTACGGCCTCCCATTGCTGCTGTCTCCATCGCCACACTCTGCTGCCATGTGCCACTTTCAGGTCTCTTCACACTGCTGGTGTGTTAAATTTTTTGACATAGGGTGCAGGCAGATTACGGGCCTCACATAGCTGCTGCCAGGCCCCTAATCTGCCATGGGCCCCTATATACCACCTCCTCCTGCTGCTGCCAGGTCCAGAGTCTCTCATGGGTCCCTGTACGGCCTCCCATTGCTGCTGTCTCCATCGCCACACTCTGCTGCCATGTGCCACTTTCAGGTCTCTTCACACTGCTGGTGTGTTAAATTTTTTGACATAGGGTGCTGCAAGATAACGGGCCTCACATAGCTGCTGCCAGGCCCCTAATCTGCCATGGGCCCCTATATACCGCCTCCTCATGCTGCTGCCAAGTCCAGAGTCTGTCATGGTCCCTGTACGGCCTCCCATTGCTGCTGTCTCCATCGCCACACTCTGCTGCCATGTGCCACTTTCAGGTCTCTTCACACTGCTGGTGTGTTAAATTTTTTGACATAGGGTGCTGCAAGATAACGGGCCTCACATAGCTGCTGCCAGGCCCCTAATCAGCCATGGGCCCCTATACCGCCTCCTCCTGCTGCTGCCAGGTCCAGAGTCTCTCATGCCATGTGCCACTTTCAGGTCTCTTCACACTGCTGGTGTGTTTAATTTTTTGACATAGGGTGCAGGCAGATTACGGGCCTCACATAGCTGCTGCCAGGCCCCTAATCTGCCATGGGCCCCTATATACCGCCTCCTCATGCTGCTGCCAAGTCTAGAGTCTCTCATGGGTCCCTGTACGGCCTCCCATTGCTGCTGTCTCCATCGCCACACTCTGCTGCCATGTGCCACTTTCAGGTCTCTTCACACTGCTGGTGTGTTAAATTTTTTGACATAGGGTGCTGCAAGATAACGGGCCTCACATAGCTGCTGCCAGGCCCCTAATCTGCCATGGGCCCCTATATACCGCCTCCTCATGCTGCTGCCAAGTCCAGAGTCTGTCATGGGTCCCTGTACGGCCTCCCATTGCTGCTGTCTCCATCGCCACACTCTGCTGCCATGTGCCACTTTCAGGTCTCTTCACACTGCTGGTGTGTTAAATTTTTTGACATAGGGTGCAGGCAGATTACGGGCCTCACATAGCTGCTGCCAGGCCCCTAATCTGCCATGGGCCCCTATATACCACCTCCTCCTGCTGCTGCCAGGTCCAGAGTCTCTCATGGGTCCCTGTACGGCCTCCCATTGCTGCTGTCTCCATCGCCACACTCTGCTGCCATGTGCCACTTTCAGGTCTCTTCACACTGCTGGTGTGTTAAATTTTTTGACATAGGGTGCAGGCAGATTACGGGCCTCACATAGCTGCTGCCAGGCCCCTAATCTGCCATGGGCCCCTATATACCACCTCCTCCTGCTGCTGCCAGGTCCAGAGTCTCTCATGGGTCCCTGTACGGCCTCCCATTGCTGCTGTCTCCATCGCCACACTCTGCTGCCATGTGCCACTTTCAGGTCTCTTCACACTGCTGGTGTGTTAAATTTTTGGACATAGGGTGCTGCAAGATAACGGGCCTCACATAGCTGCTGCCAGGCCCCTAATCAGCCATGGGCCCCTATACCGCCTCCTCCTGCTGCTGCCAGGTCCAGAGTCTCTCATGCCATGTGCCACTTTCAGGTCTCTTCACACTGCTGGTGTGTTTAATTTTTTGACATAGGGTGCAGGCAGATTACGGGCCTCACATAGCTGCTGCCAGGCCCCTAATCTGCCATGGGCCCCTATATACCGCCTCCTCATGCTGCTGCCAAGTCTAGAGTCTCTCATGGGTCCCTGTACGGCCTCCCATTGCTGCTGTCTCCATCGCCACACTCTGCTGCCATGTGCCACTTTCAGGTCTCTTCACACTGCTGGTGTGTTAAATTTTTTGACATAGGGTGCTGGCAGATTACGGGCCTCCTATAGCTGCTGCCAGGCCCCTAATCTGCCATGGGCCCCTATATACCGCCTCCTCATGCTGCTGCCAAGTTCAGAGTCTGTCATGGGTCCCTGTACGGCCTCCCATTGCTGCTGTCTCCATCGCCACACTCTGCCATGTGCCACTTTCAGGTCTCCTCACACTGCTGGTGTGTTGAATTTTTTGACATAGGGTGCTGGCAGATTACGGGCCTCCTATAGCTGCTGCCAGGCCCCTAATCTGCCATAAGCCCCTATATACCGCCTCCTCATGCTGCTGCCAAGTCCAGAGTCTGTCATGGGTCCCTGTACGGCCTCCCATTGCTGCTGTCTCCATCGCCACACTCTGCCATGTGCCACTTTCAGGTCTCCTCACACACTGCTGGTGTGTTGAATTTTTTGACATAGGGTGCTGGCAGATTACGGGCCTCCTATAGCTGCTGCCAGGCCCCTAATCTGCCGTAGGCCCCTATATACCGCCTCCTCATGCTGCTGCCAGGTCCAGAGTCTCTCATGGGTCCCTGTACGGCCTCCCATTGCTGCTGTCTCCATCGCCACACTCTGCCATGTGCCACTTTCAGGTCTCCTCACACTGCTGGTGTGTTCCATTTTTTGTCATAGGGTGCTGGCAGATTATGGGCCTCCCATAACTGCTGCCAGGCCCCTAATCTGCCATGGGCCCCTATACCGACTCCTCATGCTGTGACGTTGCAACAAGGTGGAATTCAACCCTACATATGTTAGACCGCCTTTACGAACAGCAAAAGGCCATCACAGATTTCCTGATGTTAAAAGCAGATAAAGGTACTCCCTGTGTAACTTAGATGTCAGCCATTGGCAGCTCATGCGTGACACCTGCGCTTGCTCAGGCCCTTTGAGGAGGCCACGCTATTCGTGAGTCGGCAGGACTATGGGATGAACGACGTCATTCCTCTGTTGCACGTCCTGGAACAAATGCTGTTAACAATGGCTGGTCAGGGTGCGGTAGACGTGGCGCACAGATCTCAACGCCACATGGCCCCTGTGGGGGCAGGACTGGAAGAAGAGGAGGAGGTAGAGGAGGACATTGGTGCTCAGGAATTATTGAGTGAAATGGGTGGTTTTTCCACTCAGCGGACAGGAGTGGAGGAGCAGGAGCATCTGGTAGAGGAGGAGGAAGAGGAGACAGAGGACCTAGACGCACCGTGGCAGTATGCTGTGGAGATGGAGGCAGGGAGTCCCTCGCATTCCTTGGCACAAATGGCCCATAGCATGCTCGGTTGCTTGCGTAGCGACAGCCGAATAATAACCATCAGACAGAGGGATGACTTTTGGCTGTCCACCTTGTTGGACCCTCGCTACCGTTCAAAAATGGTGGCCTTTTTCACACCTGCTGAGAGGGAGGCCAAAATAACGTACTATAAAAAACACCTATGTAGTCAGCTGGTCTCTGCCTGTCTGCGCCAACGTCCATCCTCAGACACTGTGGGCCCTGTGCGCTCGTGTTCCGCTGCCATGGCAGCAGGGGAGGGGTGGGGTGGTAGGAGCAGTGGCAGCTCCACCAGCAGCGGCTGCCTCAGTCTGCAGTCGATGATGAGTAGCTTTCTTCACCAGCGCAGTGAGGAAACTACTAACCAGCCGCAGCAGCAGCAGCAGCATCAGGTGGACCTGGAGCAGGACCTCAAACAACAGGCTTAGGCCTACTTGGACAGCACCCTGCCAACCGAGGTAGACAATCCCCTTGACTACTGGGCAACGAAACTTGACCTTTGGCCCCAACTAGCTGAATTTGCCCTTGAAAGGCTGTCATGCCCGGCCAGTAGCGTGGCATCGGAGCGCGTGTTTAGTGCGGCAGGAGGTATTGCAACTCCGCGGAGGACACGACTGTCCACCCAAAGTGTGGAGAGACTCACGTTTGTGAAAATGAATCAGGCGTGGATTAGTCTGGATTTCAAACCACCAGTTCCTGACACAACTGACTAAATCCGCCATGAATCATGCCCCAAACATGTGCCACTTTCAGGTCTCCTCACACTGCTGGTGTGTTCCATTTTTTGTCATAGGGTGCTGGCAGATTACGGGCCTCCCATAGCTGCTGCCAGGCCCCTAATCTGCCATGGGCCCCTATACCGCCTCCTCATGCTGCTGCCAAGTCCAGAGTCTCTCATGGGTCCCTGTACGGCCTCCCATTGCTGCTGCCTCCATCGCCACACTCTGCCATGTGCCACTTTCAGGTCTCCTCACACTGCTGGTGTGTTCCATTTTTTGTCATAGGGTGCTGGCAGATTACGGGCCTCCCATAGCTGCTGCCAGGCCCCTAATCTGCCATGGGCCCCTATACCGCCTCCTCATGCTGCTGCCAGGTCCAGAGTCTCTCATGGGTCCCTGTACGGCCTCCCATTGCTGCTGTCTCCATCGCCACACTCTGCCATGTGCCACTTTCAGGTCTCCTCACACTGCTGGTGGGTTCCATTTTTTGTCATAGGGTGCTGGCAGATTACGGGCCTCCCATAGCTGCTGCCAGGCCCGTAATCTGCCATGGGCCCCCGTACCGACTCCTCATGCTGCTGCCAGGCCCGTAATCTGTCATGGGCCACTGTTGTCGCTTGTTGGCATATTCCGCTCGTTCAGATGCTCCTTCTCCTGCTACTCCTCTTCACGGATTCCGTCAGCAGTCTTTCTTGGAATCCGTTTCCAAGAGACAACAGTTTGCGAGCACGCACCCGACGGTGCAGAAGCTGAACGTCCTCCTGTCCAAGTTGCTGCTGCCAGGCTCGTAATCTGTCATGCGCCCCTGTACCGCCTCCTCATGCTGCTGCCAGGTCCAGAGTGTGTCATGGGCCCCCGTACCGACTCCTCATGCTGCTGCCAGGCCCGTAATCTGTCATGGGCCCCTGTACCGCCTCCCCATGCTGCTGCCAGGTCCAGAGTGTGTCATGGGTCCCTGTACGGCCTCCCATTGCTGCTGCCAGGCCCGTAATCTGCCATGGGCCCCTGTACCGACTCCTCATGCTGCTGCCAGGCCCGTAATCTGTCATGGGCCCCTGTACCGCCTCCTCATGCTGCTGCCAGGTCCAGAGTGTGTCATGGGTCCCTGTACGGCCTCCCATTGCTGCTGTCTCTATCGCCACACTCTGCCATGTGCCACTTTCAGGTCTCCTCACACTGCTGGTGGTTTCCATTTTTGTCATAGGGTGCTGTATGGCCTCCCATTGCTGCTGCCTCCACCGCCACACTGTGGCTCCACACTCTGGTTTTGGCCCCGTGACTGCCCAAATGAGTGAAGTGTGCGGTGATTCTAAGATCGACGGCACTCATCTGCATGTCATACTGACTGACAGTATTATTTCTCTTCCCCAGCAGACTCCAAGGGCATTTAAATTAAAGGTACAGTGTTCTGCACTAATATTAAGTCTCTCTGAAGCCTAGAAACACCCTTTTTTAAGTTAAATTCACAGCGAATTTATTCGACTCGAATCGAATATTGTCCACGAATTCGCCGAATCAGTCGAATCGAATTTTTCATTTCTTCGCTCATCTCTAGAAATGTGCTGGTGTAGAGGGAGAGATTGAAGGTTGGGTTAGAGAGTGTAGGATAGAGCAGGAAAGGGGGCATAGTAGTTGTGAGGGGACAGGTGGTGAGAAGGCCTTAGAAACATGTTTGGCAACTTCTTCAGAGGTAACCAGGTCAAAGGAGGAAAGTATTGAGTGTAGTGTTGAGATAGGGAGAGTGTGAAACTGATAAGGTTGTGAGCGGAGGGAGGAAAGAGGGTGTTAGAGAGGTTGCAGGGAGTGCAGAGATGGGAGAATATAAGGTCAAGGATGTTGCTGTTGGAGTGAGTGGTGGTTTGTGTCCATTGCGTTAGGTAAGTTAGGTTGAGTAGTTGAGAGGTGGCTGAGGTGTTAGCATTGACAGGAATATTAAAGTCACCTAGGATTATGGTGAGTACTTCAGAGGAGGGAACGTACAGTAGCCATGCAGATACGTCATTAAGAAAGCATGACACCGGCGCTGATAGACGACTGCAATCCTCAAACGGGATAAAAAAGAATACAGTGCACTTCAGAGGGACAAAGAAGGAGGTGTAGGAAGAACCTCAAAGGTGCTTTGTGGGGAAAGGAAAAGTCCGAAACCACCTCTGCATACTCTGTCTAGATGAGTGAGTCCATTGAAGGCCACATGGGAGAGGGCAGCTGCAGAGGAAGAAACAGCTGTTTTCAGTAACAGCAAGTAGTTTGAGGGTGTTGGAGAGGGAAAGGCCACTGACAGAGGCAAGTTTGTATATTTTGAGTTATCATTAAAGCACAACCCCCCTTTTTATGTAGAATTTTTAAATATATTTCCCAGCACATAAAAACATTTTTAAAATTTAAAACATTGTTTGCCATTTCTCACCTTCCTGAGAGTGCCCATTTCCCATATTCTGTTGTGATTGTCAGACTATACAGATCAAACCAACGCTTAATTGACACAGTCTTGATGCTTGCAGACATTCAGGTGCTTATTGCAATTTCAAACTCTCACTATAAGAACCTGTGTGTCTGCAAGCCTCAAGAATGTGTCAATTGACTATTTTTGTTTCCAGTAGCTGATGGATTTTTCCAGTGGAACTGACTGTTTAAATATCTGAATGTTATAGATTAACTATTATGATTGCAATGCCAGTATGTTGCCCGCATGTTGCATATTTGCCCATTTTCTGTGTATGTATTGTATATGATTCCCTATTTGTGGCTCGTGTAGTGAAATGACTGCCCATTTATGTCAGGCATACTGTCGCAAATGGCTGGTTGTTGCCTGCGTATTGTATAGGTTTATCCATTTGTTAACCATGTATTGCCAAAATATTAAGGAGGATTTACTAAAATTGGAGAGTGCAAAACCTGGTGCAGCTCTGTATAGAAACCAATCAGCTTCCAGTTTTTTTTGTCAAAGCTTAACTGAACAAGCTGAAGTTAGAAGCTGATTGGTTACGATGTACAGCTGCACCAGATTGTGAGCACTCCAGTTTTAGTAAATCTCTCCCATTATGTCAAAACTGTTTAGAAAATGGGAGAACTATATTACTAGAAAATGATCCTGTCTCCATCAACCCACTCTACAAATAACCCCCTGTTTTCTCACTGTGTGAGATGGGGAAACAGCTCTCATTGTTTCAACACTGTTTGTGTGCAGTAAATTATTGTGTGGAGTAAATTAAATGTTCAGGACTGACATTCTGTGGTTTGGCCACAAGATGCCACTGTTTTCCTAACACAGCCTCAGACTGCATAGATATTTCTATATTCATGAAGAGGTGGGGTTTTCACACAGGGTTGAGGGAACAGAAAGAGGAGAGACAGCAGCCATGTTTTGTGGATGGTGAATGCAGGAGCCGTGTGAGCAGAGAATCTGATGCCATCCAGGTGTGAGAGCATCCCTCAGTAACCAGAGTTGCAGCTAAGTGAAGTTGATCGTGTCCAAGACACTGATCCTGTTCAGAGAAAGGAAGACTGCTGCCAGGAATGCTGATGAGAGCAGAGGAACAAAGCAACATACACTGCGATACCGCATGCTTGTTGGAGAGACATTTGTTCTGTTCAGAGTCACCAGCGGATGCAAAGCAGACCAGGGTTGGTAAGATCTGCACGCACCTCATTTCAGTGTTGGCGCCTAGAGACTGAGGCTAGGCCTATAGTTAGTTAGGGTCTCTGTTTGTGTCAGGCCACAAGTGTTATTATTGATCATTGGAAGGACTCCATAACTTAAAGTGACATTTCACATTGGAGAGCTGATAAAATTCCACAAACTCAAGCCAGACTGGCATTTTGCTCAGAAGGAATACTCAGGCACGTGCTACAGGACCAGTTATGGGAGAGGGAATACTGTAGATTTGTGTAAGATTGTAAGCTGTTGTGCTGCACCGCAGGCTAGCCCATACCATACACCAATACACTGATTCCTGCTCTTTTAGGGTAATAACGGGTAAGGTGTGGCAGCTTAGTTGTGCCCACCAGTAGGTAAATTACTACACCTTCTACCTTCATCCATCAGGAGGCGCCGTGCTGTGCAGCACAAGGGTCTCAGGCTTTGGGCTGGGTGTATGTAAATTTATTGTATGTTTTCAGCATTTGTGGTTGTGTTTATTTGCCACATCTAAGTAAAATTCTGTTGTGGCAAAAGCTGGTGTTGGGGTTGCTTTCCTCGTTCGTGACTTCACTGTATCCTGGGGAGCCCACCCCGGTACACGACTTACAACTTGGCATAGTCGGCAGGATACAGCGACCGTTATGGACGGGAATGCGGCGGGAGATCTTCCCCCGGCGCCAATGGCACCGGTCCAGGACCCAGCTCAGGGTGGGCCAGTGCAAGACCAAGTTGCCCCAACACCGCTGATACAGCTTGCCCCCGCCCTGCCCGTACCAGTAGGGTACATTCCCGTGGGGGCGCTGTTGAGTCACCTGCCAAAATTTGACGGTAAAAATATGATGTTGTAGGACTGGACTGAAAGCGTGCGAAGTGAGGTAAGAATGTGTAACCTGTCTTCCGAGCTGCGGGCAGAGGTTGCATTGGGGGCTCTAGAGGGTGACATCAGGCGGACAGTGATGGTAAGGCCCGAATCTGAGAGAGACACCCTAGAGAAAATATTCTCCCTGCTGGAGAGAGCCCAAGGGGGGCGTGCTAAAGTAGTGCATCTGCGGAGCCATTTCTTCAACCAACCACAGCAAGAGGGCAAGACCCTGATGCAGTACTCCAATGCCCTACAGGAGACGCTAAATGAAATACAGCAGTGAGATCCAGAGGCCATGGGAGCTTTCTGGGAGGTGGACCGGCTACTACGAGACCAGTTCATAGTGGGGCTCTCCAACAATTTCTTACAGGACAAATTGCAAGAGATGACCCGGACGGCGCCCAACATGACATTATACAGCATCTACGTAGCCGCCGTGGAGAGAGAGGAAGAGTGCATACTTGTGGCGGCGAGAATAGTGAGGAGTACCCATGCTACAAGAGGTCAGTCTGCATCTGAAGACTCAGAATCCTTAAGGGATGTGGTCCAGGCCTTGAGGACAGAATTAAGTGAACTTCGACTGGAAGTGTCCCAGATGAAGGCAGAATCTCCCCGGCCTCCGGAAATGACCCCGCGCCACTCCACCCAGGATAACTCAGCTGTGAGGGCACATCAAAAGGGGATCCACTGTTGGGCTTGTCGACAGTACGGCCATATGGCCAGAGAGTGCCCAGAACAGATGAAGTCTGAGCCGACGTTAAACTTCCGACCGCCGCAGTAGCTGGGCGTCCTGCAGCAGTACACCAGAAGCTAAGCCCTAAGCATGAGGAACATGACCTGTATGCCAGCAGCCCCGTTATGGAAGCCTAGTTGGAAGGCCAGAAGGTACGCTGCCTAGTTGATACAGGGTCAGAGTGCACCCTTATGCCTCTGGAGTTCTTCGAAAGACACTATGGACATATGATGGAGCCGGAAGACGGGAGCGTCAATCAAGCTGACGGCTGCGAATAACAGAGAGATGGACATCCGAGGAATAGTCTGTATGCGGGTCCGGCTGTGTGGGCAAGACGTTGGCAAGAAGGGTGTCGTGCTGTTGGATCATTCATCCCGCAGAGGGATGGACGTGACACTAGAGAGACCTAGACCATCAACTTTATGCCAAAGAAGGGCCGAGGTATTGGCAACAGGCCACCACACACCGGCCAACCCAGAAGGTTCTACAGCAGATGGTGAGGAGTTGTAGTCTGCGAAAGGGCGACATGTCCGGTCGACCCATTGGACACGTGAGGGTGCCGCGGAGGACCCCGGTGAAGATGCCGCCTCGACAAGAGTGAATATTGATGCTGCCAGTTGGGGCTGAATGACAACTGAATGGACTGGAGGTCCTGATCGAGCCTGCTTACCAAGAAGAAATGCAGACTCATCCACTGGTAGCCCGGGCCCTCGCTATTGTGAAGGATGGATGTGTGCCTGTACGCTGCCTCAACATTGAAGACTGTGAGTTAACCGTCCCTGGGAATACCTTGCTGGCCGAAGTTTGTGTCCAAAGGGGATATTCCTCGACAGAGGAGCTTCACGCTACGGCCAGATAGGAGATCAGCCTGGACCTATGCTGTAGAGGTCCATCAAAGGGAGACCCCGACAGCGGAGTGGAGCGGTTGAGTGATCATGGCCCGGATGGGGGTGAACTGCAAGACCCTGACTCCAGGACAACAGAAGTTACTGGAAGACACCCTTTGGGAATTTCAGGAGGCCTTCTCGAGACATGATGAGGACTTCGGGTGTGCCTCCACCATCAAACACAAAATCCCCACCAGCAATGCTGCACCGATCAGGGAACGTTACCGGAAAATCCTGCCTAGAATGTACCAGAAGGTGAAGGATATGGTGGCCAGCATGTTGGAAAACCAGGTGATTCAGGAGAGTCAAAGTCCTTGGACTGCTTCAGTAGTCTTGGTGCGGAAGAAAGATGGGAGTCTCTGTTTCTGCATGGATTATCGGAAGCTGAATGCCCAGACCGTCCGGGATGCCTACCCCCTTCCGCGGATTGAGGAGTTGTTGTCCGCCCTGAGTCATGCGAAGTACTTCTTGACTCTTGACCTGGCCAGTGGGTATTGGCAGGTACCGGTGGCCAAGAAGGACAAAGCAAAGACGGCCTTCATCCTACCTATGGGACTCTACGAGTTCAAACAGATGCCATTCGGCCTGTCCAATGCCCCGGGAACATTCCAGCGGTTGATGGAGCACTGTCTGGGAGATCTCAACTTTGAGTTGGTATTGATATACCTGGACGACATAATAGTGTTTGGTGCATCTTTTGAGGATCACCTCCAGAAAGTGTGACAGGTCTTAAGACGGCTGCGAGACCATGGGCTCAAAATCAAGCCCAAGAAGTGCCAACTGTTTCGACAGCAGATAGAGTATTTGGGACATTTGGTCACCCAGGAGGGGGTAAAGCCAACCCCCGACAAGGTGGAGGCCGTCCAGAAGTGGCCCCAGCCGAGTACACTACGAGAGGTGTGGGCATTCATTGGACTGGCCGGCTACTACAGGAGGTTTATACCCAAGTTTGCTCATTTGGTGGGCCTGTTAAATGAGTTAAGGGGCACTGCAGGGGGCCCGAAGAATCGTCCCATCGAGTGGGGACCCCGGCAACAAGGGGCCTTTGAAGCAGTGAAGGGGGCGCTGATCAGTGCCCCGATTCTGGCTTATGCGCCGTTCAACACCCCATTCCTGCTGTACACTGACGGAAGTCTACATGGTCTGGGGGCTGCATTATCCCAAGTCCAGGATAGACGTGAGAGAGTCCTTGCCTATGGCAGCCGGTCTCTGAGGGAGTCAGAGCGCAACCCTGACAACTATAGCTCCTTTAAATTGGAACTACTGGCACTGGTGTGGGCCATGAGCGAAAAGTTTGCGGAGTACCTGACCGGTGCAGAGGTGACCGTGATGACAGACAACAACCCGTTAGCACATCTGGAAAATGCCAAACTCGGTGCGCTTGAGCAGAGGTGGTTGGCTTGCCTTTCTAAGTACCAATACCGCATCAAGTTCCGGTCAGGTAGGGAGAACGGCAACACCGACGCACTCTCCCGAGTCCCTGTAGGGTTGCCAGCTCAGAGTGCCAATGAGGAGCTAGAGGACACTGAAACTCCTGACCTTGGTCGATTACCCATGTTCCAGGACATGGCACGTTCAAGTGGGGTGGCGTCTGGGATGCCAATGGTGCTGAGAAAGACATTGGCTGATTGGGAGAGGGTCCAGAATAGCTGCCCGGACCCGTGGAAAGTGAAAGAATGGGTCCGGACCAAGATCTGGCCTCCGTCAGAAGAGTGGGCTCATCTGACTCCCGAGGGCCAAAAGTTGTTGAGGCAGTGGGATAAGCTGACTGTTACCCAGGGCCTCCTGTGTCGGACCATATACTGTACTTGCAGTCAGAGTTGCAGTACCGGCGACAGATTGTCATCCCCATGTCATTGGGACCGGAGGCTGCCCGGGAAGCCCATGAGAGGGGTGCCCATTTTGAGAGCGATAAAACATTCAAGTGGCTCCAACGGCTCGTGTACTGTCCAGACATGGTGGCCGAGGCCGATGTCTTAAGTGTCGGCGCTGCAGTAAGAGCACTGAACAGCAGGCTCCCGTCCAGGCCATTCAGACATCAGCATCCCTAGAGCTCCTTATGATCGATTATGCACAGATTGGGTACTCTACCTCGGGACACTCGTACTGTCTAGTCATGACAGATCATTTCACAAAGTATGCGGTGGCTGTACTCACCAGAGACCAGACGGCAGAGTCGGCCGCTGAAGCGGTCTGCAAACACTTTATACAGGTGTTTGGGTGTCCACAGAGAATACATTCGGACCAGGGGGCATGTTTTCAGGGTATTCTAATGAACAAGTTGTACCAACTGTATGGGATCGAACGTTCTCGTACCACCCCGTATCACCCCCAGGGAAACGGGGCGTGCGAGCGGTTCAACCGCACCTTGCTCCAGATGCTGTGGACTCTGGAGGACCGCCAAAAGGCTCGGTGGCCCGAATACCTACCTGAACTGATGTGGGCCTATAATAACAGGGTATACAGTACCACCGGATACTCCCCATAAAATTCTGTTGTGGCAAAAGCTGGTGTTGGGGTTGCTTTCCTCGTTCGTGACTTCACTGTATCCTGGGGAGCCCACCCCGGTACACTGCTTACAACTGTGCACTATGTACGCCACTATTGAAAAGTTTATTTTTCTTTTTTCGATTATTTATACAACACTCACTGTCTTGGTTTCTTTTCTAGCCATTAATAGTATTAATTTAATTTCATGATTATTTTTTTAAATAATTTTGACGTAAAGAAGAGGGGGTGTTAATAAATGAACTCTCATGCGTTTCAAATATGCTAGATACACCACTGCCTGAGAACAGTCAAGACTACAACATGGGTGGGAACAGAATTAGAATAATAGTGGGAAGATCCTCTAGTATGTCAATAGCTGTAAGACATTAAGGTGACTCTACTGGACATGCTCCACTTATACTTTTAGGCCCCTCTTACACAGGGGATCCGCTCACGGATCCCCTCCTGATTAGAGCAGAGCAGGTGGATGACAGGTCTCTGTCTGCTCAACGAACACAGACAGAACCTGCTTTGCTCTATGGGTGGCTGGGTTTAAATGTACCCTGCTGTCTGTTTACACCCGACTACATTGGGTGTCAGAGGTAGGTGGGTGTAAACAGACATGACTCCGATTACCTGCCAGTCCATAGGGATGAATGAAGGGGCCGATAAAGTCCGCCTGAAAAACTGACAGGCAGACCTGATCGGAAAGGTCATGTGAAAAGGGCCGAAGGAGGACACACCCTTTACAAGAAATTCAGATTTATAGTTCATATTCTCCTCATGCATAATACATGTTAATAACGTGTATTCCTCTCTCTTTTTAATCTTCAGTTACCCAGGAGTTCCATCTGAAATACAGGAAGAAAAAGGAGTCAAATACATCTTTCAAGTTTATGAAAAAGATCAAGCAAAGCAAGACCAATGATCCTGCGTAGAATAGACTAAAATAGATATGTGATATGTTGTACTAAAATTTATCAGACCATACAAAACATCCAAAAGTGCCTTGAATAAAGAAATATCTAACCTAGAGAACAAAATGTAATATACTCACCGGCCACTTTATTAGGTACACCTGTTCAATTGCTTGGTAACAGAAGTTGCTAATAAGCCAATCACATGGCAGCAACTCAATGCATTTTGGCATCTAGACGGGGTGAAGACGGCTTGCAAACTGAGCATCAGAATACAGAAGAAAGGGTTTTTAAGTGACTTTGAACAAGGCATGCTTGTTAGTACCAGATGGGCTGGTCTGAGTATTTCAAAAACTACTGCTTTACTGGGATTTTCATGCGCAACCAACTCTAGGGTTTACAAAGAATGGTCTGAAAAAGAGAGAATATCCAATGAGCGGCAGTTGTGTGGATGCCTTGTTGAGGTCAGAGGAGAGTGGGCAGACTGGTTTGAGATGATAGAAAAGCATCAGTAACTCAAATAGCCACTTGTTACAACCAAGGTATGCAGAATACCATCTCTGAATGCACAACACATCGAACCTTGAAGCAGGTGGGCTACAGCAGCAGAAGACCACACCAGGTGCCACTCCTGTCAGCTAAGAACAGGAAGCAGAGGCTACGATTCGCACAGGTTCACCAAACTTGGACAATAGAAGATGAATGATGAGCCTTGATTTCCCTAGTGATGGTTGTGCGTGAAAAGCCCAGTAGATCAACAGTTTGGCACCAACAACCGTGCCCCATTCAAAGTCACCTAAATCCCCTTTCTTACCCATTCTGATGCTCCGTTTGAACTTCAGTAAGTCGTCTTCACCACCCCTAGATGCCTTAATGCATTGAGTTAATGCCATGTCATTGGCTGATTAGTAATTTGTGTTACCAAGCAATTGAACAGATGTACCCAATGAAGTGGCCAGTGAGTGTATATTGCAGCTTATCAGTCCTTAAATGTGACAACTGCTTTAGTACATTTTCTGGGTTAAAATATAGGACAAAATTCTGTAAAGAGGACATCATTGCAGCCACCATGCCTAAGGATTGGTTAACTGAAATAGATTACAGTTGTGTTTAGAATACTTTTGTGTTGATTTAGCAGCCAGATTCTACCTCTTATCTCCTACAAACAAAGACAATATGTGGTCAGTTGCTACGAACAACATTCCCTTTGCTTCCTTTCATTTTTTTTTTTATCAGCTTTGTTGCTGTGTTGGAACTCATCACATTTAGGATTTAAGTGTCAGGTTAGAATTACTGTATAGGAGATACCACTGCAGACTTTGTGGCTCCTGGGCTTGACTACTTCAGCAGTCACTAACCTGGAACAAGTATGTAGTCAGTGAAGTCTAGAATTCCGACCTGCATACTTCTTGTGGGGTCGTTTACTCACTATATTGACACATAGGTGAAGATGCCAGCCACGGAAACTGCAAAACCAAGCTTGCAATTGCACCTTTAACCAGTTCTAATCTGGGACAAAAATCTGTATTTGTTTGGTAGAAAACCCCCCAAATATTATATATATATATATATTTTTTTTTTAAGCAGAGGCCCTAGAGAATAAAATGGTAGGTGTTGCATATTTTTATGTCACGCAATATTTGAGCAGGTTTTTTTTCAAATGCAATTAACAAAAAAAAAAGCACTTTAAAGCAGAACTCCAGGCAAAAACAGATACCAAACATGTCATGCTTTGTAATCATGTACACCCGTGGAATGGCGCCAAACCACGGTACCTAAATATCTCTATAGGCGACGCTTTAAAAGTCCTTACATGTTACCAGATTAAAATTACACAGGGGGTCTGGCACTGGAATTACTGGTCTTGCGCTAATGTTCGCGGCTATGCCTCACATGTATGGTGTGATTGCCATTTACATATGCGTGCACACATGTTCACCTTTGCACTTGAGCACAGGAGGGGGGTGCTTTAAAAAATATATTTTTGTAATTGTTTTTTCTATTTAAATTTAACACTGTACCTTTAATTTTTTTTAATCCGCTTCATTGCTCTCACAAGTGATGAACAACATTCTTTGTGATGGTGTGTGCCATGACAGGTCCTCTTTATGTAGTGATCTGAGGTCTATTAGATCTGATGTTTTCACAAACAGGTAATGGCCTATTTACATGAAACCAAAACTGGAAGTGATGAAATCCTTGTCCCTTATGGTTTCTGATGTCACGCAGTGAGAGGAACAACATCAGTTCCTCTCATTGTGTGGAACCGGATGCCACTGGTCCCATCCTTATTGGGCTCCCTAATCAGGGGGGAGAGCCTGGTAAGGGCAGCAGTGTTGTTGGAAGGGAGGGGACCCCCTTACACCAGCCATGTAAGTAATCCAGCAGTTGTAGAGTATAACCACTTCAACCTTAGGCTTATTGTAAATGGCCAAAGGACGGGAACTTATTAATATTTGTGTACTGCCAAATGGAAGTCCATCCAATCAGCTAAAAACAATTTGTTGCAGTCACTGCCTCCCTGTAGGGTGAGGTCAAACACTGCTGCCTTCTATAGCCAGACTATGAATGAGTATCAGCACTTCACCTCCCTCTTTACCTCCCAGTGCTTGAAATATGTTTGGATGACATACCCCATTTATATTTTTACAATTCAAGGTGTTGAGCATTACCCTGTATGTTAGCTGCTCACTCTTTCTGATTGTGCTCACTTACCTTACCCCTTACATATGTTTGGATGACAGCTCCGTGCAGTGGAATAGAGTATTTTCATGCTGGCTCTTTTACTTTCACCCTGGAGTGCAGAGCAATATGAGAATTGTAATATGAAACAACTTTCAAGCAATTATACTATCAGTATTTAATAATTCATATACTCCTATATATAAATAGAACCTCAAATAAAATAGTTCCTGGGAAGAAAAAAAAGATGTACATACTTATCCCAACTCCCACATTGCTTTGATCAAGAGGACTTATTGCTCAACATCTCTTCAGAAACCGACACTGCCTGGAATGTCGTTCTTCTGCTTCCCCGTGCATTCCTCTCACAGGCTTACAGACATTTATACAGCACTGGAAATTTTACACATACTTTACATATTTGTACAGTCACATCAGTCCTTGTCCCTAAGGAGCTTACAATCTAATGTCCCCACCTCACATGCATACACAAGCAAATTTAGACAGGAGCTAATTACCCTACTAGCATGTCTTTCTAATGTGAAAAGAAACCGGAGTACCTGGAGGAAACCTACAAAAGCCCATGAAGAACATGCAAACAAAGGATCCCAGTGCTTCAAGGCAGAAGTGCCAACCAACCTGTTCCACTACTGTGATATAGGGGATTCTAAAGAAACATTGGGAAGCAATTTCTCTTCATAAGAGCAATGTTTTATGGCGCAGACAGTGAGAGAGGTCAGCATATATATTTAATTCTTTGCAGTAAATTATCTTGTTTGATGTTTTATTTATGCAACAGTGTTGCTTTAAGGCTGTGTTAATCAAAAAGAGAATCTGATTGGATGCTATTGGCAACACAAACAGTTCTTGATACAAATGTTTGGATCAATGTATATCATTTTTAATGTTATGTTTATATCACCTCTGCTGTAATCCAGTACTATAATAGCAGATAAATAAAGATCATTTTTGAGAAAATATACTTATTTAAGTTATTGCAACCAGAGGGTGACACCGCACATGATGGCCAAATTATTCATCAACGTTATTCAGGCTTCTCTGCAACCTCCTCAACTTCATTCTGTTAATTGGCCTATAAATGAGGCTCTCTCTATGCTCTCCTAGTTTGCTTAAACACCTCCCCTTGAAATATGGACAAAGCATATCCCTCCATAGTGTGTACTTGTCTCAGTTAGGAGCACTAAGTCATATCTGTCTGCTGCTTTGTTCCTCTGCTATCAGCATCAGTCACTTCAAAGAAAAATGGTGACAGGGAGGGAGCTCCAGCTGATTTATATTCTTAGCTCTGTTCCTATGGGCTGTGTGAATGGGGGGGGGGGGGGGGTCGTGTCCCTTCCCTCCAATCAGAGTTCTCCTCACTGAGCTCTGCAGAGTGTAACTTCAGCTATCCACCCCCTTTTTTTCTAACTCTCAGACAACCTATACAAATATAGGTTGTCCTCTATAAGATCGCAGATAAACAGGTACAACTTATGTGGGAGGCTTTGTTTCATCTGTGTGTATTAGAGGCCATTCATTTCACTGGGTATATGTAAGGGTTTGCAACCACTTTAAACATATTAGAACAAATGGAATAGATTCTGGTTGGCACCTTGTGCTAGCACTCCTGTATAGCTCATTTAAAATAGAGTTAAACCCTAACTGAAAGACATTTGGTTTGCTAAACTACTCTGTATCATAAGCAATTGCCATGTTTTCCCAGTAACATAGGGAAAAGGGATTCATCCCCGAAACGAGTCAGAGGGCCGATCTCACCACCATTCAGACACTCTGCCATCCTTACAGCCATTTCTGTGGCCATATGGGCTTTATATATGCGCTATGTTTGTGAGTATGTCTTTTGTCTTTTTACACTGTTTAATAAACCTTGGATAATGCGCTATACATTTGCACCATCTGGGAAAAAAGGTTTGTATAGGGAATTCTGCTTTAAAATATTAAGAAACTGCAGTAAATTTTACTTCTGTATTGAAATAGGGCAGACACAAAGGAGGTTATTTACTAAAACTGGAGAGTGCAAAATCTGGTGCAACTCTGCATAGAAACCAATCAGCTTCCAGGTTTTATTGCCAAAGCTTAATTGAACAAGCTGAAGTTAGAAGCTGATTGGCTACCACGCACAGCTGCACCAAGTTCTGAGTGCTCCAGTTTTAGTAAATCCCCCCCAAACTGTCTCCAGTAAGGCTAGGTTCACACCTATGCAGTTTGCTATTGATCCATTTCTGCAATGATTTTTGCGGTGTGTTTTTTTAGTTTTTGCACATGCGTTTTTTATACGTTTTGCATTATTTTAATTTTTTTCTTGTTGCTAGGCAGATTAAAATGCAAAACGCATCACAAACACAGCAAAAACACAATAATGCTTTTCTGCAGCGTCTCCATTGAAGTCTATAGAACTAAAAATGCAACTTTTTGTGTTTAGAAAAGTCTCTGACCTTTTCTAAAAAACACACTGAATGAAAAATCAGAGATGTGAATGTGTCCCATAGGAAATCATGTTGCCCTGGGACTTACAACCTGATTCAATTTCCTTTCCTTGGACTTACGGCCCGCTGTTTGGACTTGCAACCCTGCAGGGGTATAACAGAGAAACGGAAGTGCGGCCTTTGGTGGATCTTCTTGTGAAGCAGCAGTGCGGCCTATGGTGGCATGCAGAGGCCTCCCTAGGGTTGGTGTCACCCAGTGCGGTAACACTTGGTGACACCCAATCCGACGATCCCCGCAGAATGGATCGGATCTGCGGATTGAGCATAATGGATCAGACTCCAATCCATTATGCTCAATCCGTAGATCCGATCCATCCTGCGGGGATCATCGGCTTTCTTTACAACTTACCTTTTCTTGGAGCGGGTCCGGGACAACAGCAGTTCTATCATCGATTGATCGTGCCTGAAACCAGGACATGCGCAGTTGCTTCAGGGGGACATATCTACATGGGAGACACATCTTGCCGATACACCGGTGTCACCCCGCAGGGTCGTCCGCATGCAACTTATACGGGGTGACACCGGACCCGCTGCAAGAAAATTTAAGTTGTAAAGAAAGTCGATGATCCCCGCAGGATGGATCGGATCCATCCTGCGGGGATCGTCTGCTTGCTTTACAACTTACCTTTTTGTGGAGCGGGTCCGGTGTCACCCGGTGTGGACCGCACCCCCCTCACATGTCTCGGGACGCCACTGGTGGCTTGTTTGTGGCCTAGGGTGTCTTTTCAGGCCTGTGATGGCTTCTGTGCAGTCTATGGTGGCTTCTTAGTGACTTTTTCTACTCCACAAATTCCACAGATTTCTCAGTGAGTACTGTAATTGTGACGGTCGTGGCGTCAGACCCCAGCCCTTCTCACCAAACTCGTGAATGAAGGACTAGCCAATCTAAAACCGCGCTGTCACGTGCGTAACAATGCCATGCCCAGCTGCACCCTGCACAAAGATTTTCCAGCTAATGGACCACAATATTTGTACCTGCAGCCTGAGAGTGATTGTTACTGGGTCAGGTTAATTATGCAATTAACCCTTCACACAGCCACCACCTCCTTTTTGTACAGAGTAGGAGGAAACTCTCCAATATTAGCAATACCACTGATGTTTGAATAATCATCTGTATACCACTGTCACCACAGGCAGAGATATATAGAGGTTTTAAAAACACACAATAGCGCTCTTCAGAGACAGGGATTCTTAGTTTGCATTAAAGAGCTTTAGAAACAGTTCAACACTTTTCAGATAATAGGATTTATTACTAAAAAGGTCAAAAAGGGTGCAATAACAATATTTACAGAAAAAGATGTAGCCAATATATATATATAAATACTGTCATGGAAATTTTGTATTGTTGGTTGAACTTTAAATGTGTCATATATTCGTGTTATTCATATGTCTCTCGTGTGGCTTAATTAAAGCTCTGAAGGCTGCAATTGGACCATGCCATGTACAATGTATGTATTACAGTACTCAGCTCGGTAATGGATGAGATAGCAGATCTGCGCTTATAGACCGGCGTGTATACCACCACGGCATTCGATGCGAATGCCGCTGGCAGTAGACCGCGGGTCTGTATCCACATATCAGCAGCATAGTACCACATGGACTTCATAACGCAAGGTGCCAAGCGGTACGAACTCCACGTGTAGGCTCATGTATATCTTACAACCCATTACCAATCTGAACTGTATCCGGATGGATGTGTTTTAATAAAGATCGTATCGGGCCCATCCTGGTACAGACTGATATTTAGCCTGGGGGATGCTTGTACAGAGAATGAACATACTGCTAGGAGCTGGAACAAGAAATATGCTCTCCACAGAGGGCTCATGGGGGGGAAGGGGAGGAAGTCTGCTGACCTCAGAAGGCTCATGGGGGAGGAACAGTGATAGATAATAGGAAAGACTATGCTCCAATCGGAATGTACATCCTGTGTATAGGCACTCCCCATTGCATTGTTCTGTGGGAGGGGTTTGACCTTATTCATGTGAGGGGGCGTGTGTGTGCTTGTAATAAAACCGAGGGCTGAGTCTGAAGCCGGCCATTATGTGAATTCAACCATCAACCTGAGAATGTCGTGTGATCATTCTAGGGTAACGGAGCTCCATCACCCACATTTCAACAGAAGCTAACCCATTTGGATGGGCAGGAATCGTGTAGTTTAGCTGCAGTCGTGGTAAGCGAGATTCGCACAGCTTTATGGGGGATTTCTGCGCATCCAACTGCGAGTACTCACGGTAAGGAGAAATTCGTTAAAGCGAATTTCCAAGACAATACAGAGACCAATAACACAGCAAAGAGATAACAGAAAGAAGTTTAGAGAGGTAAAGTACTTGCCGGCAGCCCTGGTTTAAGCAGCGTTCAAGTGTCAGAGCAAAAGGGTACCGTTCTCCCCAAAGTTGGTTCTGATGTTAAAAGGGAGAATTCTTCAAATTCAACTATTCCCAGCATAACAGCCTTTTCTAGGAACTCAGCAGGGTGTCTCCTTAAAGCAGAGAACCAATCGCCTCATTTGGGGAGGAGTGTTTAAGCGGAGACCCAAGCTAGAACCAAAATTCCTCCCAGTTTATATCATGATCAATAACCTACCCTAGGTGCATGTAGCAGCCTAGCCACTAGTAGATTAATAAGCAGAATCATCTGCTGAACGTCTAGATGTGAAATATGACATACCTGCTTGGGACGGTTAAGGAGATATCGTTTTGTGCTTTCCTGTAGATTTCAACTAGGGGGTGTAAGATATCAGGCGACTTGTATTAAAGTGACGGATCTGAATATATGCCTGGTTTCCTTGTAAGTCTTCCATATCTCCAGATATAAAATTATATGGAAAAGTGGGTTTTTAAATGTAAGTCTGTTTTACAGCTAGCTGGAATGTCTTTGAAGCCCAATGAAGGACAGGTTTATGGCTTCACGATCCTTTTCCAAGCAAGAGTCTCACAGACATACGGGGGCCATGCTAATTGGGGTTTATAACCATGAGCTCTCCCACTGTGCCTGATTGCCTGTGATCTCTGGCATCATACAGACCACATGTCACTCAACAGAGAGGGAGGGGGGATTGGAGGGAAGCTGATTTGGGAGTAGCAATGATACAAGATGGAGGCCTTTGGCAAAATGGAGGTTCGCATCCATCTCTGTATGTACAATTGCTACAGTAATGTCTTCAGTATGTACTGTACTATATGGACAGTACTGTACAGTATGTGCATGGTGCTGCCTGCCATTCTTAGCCACCCTAGGCATTGCGTTTCTCTGATGTTCAGCCCAGGTGGTTCCATACTTGCAAATAAAAGCAAAGTCATAAAGTTGGAGTTTCCTTTGTCCATTTCTTTGTTCTGAATATTGTAATGTACATACTAAATACAATTAACGACCAAAACTCGCTTAATGACCGGTCTCCCCGAACGTAACTCGGGATACCTGTACCTGTCTTTTCTCTGAATAAAGTTTCCTGTTTTCCTTCTTGCACAAAAGCAGAAAAGCACATGTGAACTGTGCACTGTCTGTTCTGTAGGTCTATATACAGAACTTCTAACAGTGTCATATAGCACATACTGTACCAGTTATGTAGAAAAAAATGACAAAAGACTGACCACGCTCAGTTTGTTTAGATTAGCACTTACTCCAAAGTTTACACTCTCTTATGAGTGTAAAGTCTATCCATGCACTGGTAACATCTGAATGGGGTCAGCACCCCAACACAGAATCCAACAGGTTATGGTCCTTTCCTTCTACAGAAACTTGGCTCCCACCATAGTCCAATGCTCTTTGAAGGTTCAAATACCTTCTCTGGGTCTGTGCTTCCACTAGGCAAACTAGGCAGCCACCTAGGGCGCACTGCCACCTAGGCACTCTCTCTGTGTGGGATGCCGCTACATCAAGAATGATCCTTCAGCTGAGAGGAGGGATGGCAAAGGGGAAGAAAAAAGGACAGAGGAAGATACTGGGTGTCTGGGGCCAGTGTAGCAGCTGAGCTGCTGCTCCTTCCAGTGTTGCTCTCAGACTTAGTCCCTTACTGCAAGCCGACTGGCGGCTGCTGATCACTGTGGAGTTCCAGCCCTTCTCTTCCCATTCATCAGCGAAGGCGGACCTACACCTGTGGAGGAAGGTAATGTGTGACTCTGATGTCTTGTGTCTGTGTGTGACCTGGCCGGCCATCCATCATATGATGTACAATGTGTCAGTGAGTGATGACATCATCACGATCCCACAGCCTGCTTTTCTAGTCCCTTATGATCTGTGTCAGTGTGGGGGGTGGTGTGTTGTGTTGTGTCGGATCTGTCACTGTGTGGGATCGCTCAGTTCAGGTGTTCTCTGTGTGTGTGTGGGCTGGGCTGCCTGATATCACAGCATTTTATCTTCCCACATTGCCTGGGGAATTCCAGCCTGGGATCTGTCAGTACTATCTTATGGCACTAATTTTTGAAAATTAAAAGAAATTTAACACTTTCATGTTTTGTTGATTTAATATTTTCTACTGTTTTAAATTTTTAAAGTAGCTGGTCTTGCCTAGGGCACAAGATAGTCTAGCACTGGCCCTGTACCTTCTTCATTGGGGTAAAAGACTTGCTATCTTTTCTAGGAGGGAGGTAAGGGGATTCAAAAGTGCAGTCTTATTGTGTCTATTAAAGCCTGCCGGCAGCAGGGCTGCACCTGTGTCTTCAGCCCACACGAAAATGCTGGAATCTCATACACAAGGACTAAAAATGCAGTTACTGTATATTTAAATTTTTTAAAAGACTATGTAATGGTAAATCTTCACCAGAACACCAGTACCATAATCTCCCCAGCGTGGACACAGACAGCAATACAACAGGCGCTTTAAGCATTGCTGATTCTATCCAAAACTAACACCCCGGTCACATCAAAGCCAATTTTGAAATTGTGTGACTTACAGTGAAGTCGCACGATTTCAAAATCGGGTGACCTGCTGATTTCATTGCAATTTGCAAGACATCTGACATTTTTTTTTTTTTTACACAAAGTTGTCATTTAAATGATATATTGCTCACACAAGCCATGGGTATATGTGGAATGACACCCCAAAATACATTCTGCTACTTCTACCGAGTGTGGGGATACCACATGTGTGAGACTTTTTGGGAGCCTAGCAACATACAGGTAGTCTGGAAGTGTAATGAGGAAATAAAGTCCTTTAAAAGCCTGAATGTGCTTATTGGATTTTGGAGTCCTGTGGTGGGTACTGCAATTTTTTATGTCACATATAACTCACGCAGCGATTTTTCAAACGCAAATTTTTGGAAAAAAATACACTTTTTTTACTTTTACTGCATAAAAACACAATATATTGGCCAACTATTTGGCAAAATATAAAAGATGATGGTATGCCAAATAAATAGATACCAAACATGACATGCTTTAAAACTGCGCACGCCCTGTGCAATGGCGACAAACCTTCGTGCACATTGTTTTGATTTTTAAAAGTATTTTTACACTGTCTCTTTTATTTTTTTTTGATCATTTTTAATGCTATCACAGAGAATGCAAATATCCCCTATAACTTCAATGGGCATTGTAATATATTCTTTTTTGAGAAATCTGGGTTCTATCAGACTCTAGATATCTCCTCTGCCCTTACATTATCTAATCTCACCAAGATCCGCGTGATCAGATGCTTTCTCAATTTACAATTGGCGCTGTTTATATCCTGCGAAACTGAAGTGATGAAATGCTGATAGCTTCAGATTTCTTAGACTATAGAGATGATTGGCGCTATTCCGTTCTCCAGTCAGCTCTATGGTCAGTTGGCAGAAACACCTGCTGCATTCTCAGGTTCCCCCGATGGCAGGGGACAGCCTGAGAAAAATGTGGAAGGCAGCAGGGGAGGGGGGGAACTTCTTCTGCTTGTAAAAGTAATCCTGCAGCTAATTAGCCACTGGGATTGCTTTTAAATGAAAGCCCATTGCCGGCTGAAAAAAAAATGATACCAGGATGAGGCATCATCCTGGTCTAACCACTCAAAGTCCAGCGATGTGCCAGTACATAGCTGGTCCTTGTTGGGTATATATGATATGGTCTTTTTTTATGCAGCCTGTGGGCTGAATGAAAAAAAGAGAAGAAATCTCTGCCAGAAAAAGTGTGTGGTATGCCCACCATTAGAATATACCGCCCTACATCCACCCACTTCTAATGGTGGGCACACATGAAATGCTGCTCTTTTTTTGTCATTCAGAACCTACCAGATTTCTCTATTCACATCAGTCGATGTGGATGAAAAATCTCTGCCAAAATTTTTTTCTCTTAAATATATACTGAAGCATAGGGGCCATCCACCCAATGCTCTTTTTTTAACTGCGGATGAAAAATCTCATCCAACAGCACGGCACACACCTACTTATTTATATTCTGAGACCAAGACCCTGTTGCTGTCAGAATAAACAAGTTGGTGCTGCAGCTGAATGGCATTCCTGCAAAGAAAACAGCAATGGTTAATAATAAAACAGTAACTCAATAAACCAATTTTTTATTGAAATATATGCCAAAAAATATTATAAAATATATATGCCGAAGCATAGGTCCATCCACCCAGTAGCCACCCCAGGCCCCCATGCTTCGGCATATATGCTCTTTTTTTAACTGCGGATGAAAAATCTCATCCAACAGTGCTGTACACACCTACTTACGTATATTTTGAGAGCAAGACTCTGTTGCTGTCAAAATAAACAAGTAGATGCTACAATTGAATGGCATTCCTGCAAAGAAAACAGCAAGTCCACCCCTCCCATGTTAAGGTTATAGTCGTGGACACAGAGGGGTTTCTCAACAATGGCAGATACTGTGCTAATTTGAACTGTCGCGTCTGCGTGAATGGAAGACAGGATGAAAACATCCCGTTTGTCCTTCCACTTCACTTGCAATTCATCATTCCTCAAGCAGGCTATCTCCCCCTTTCTAAGTCAGGTATTTACAAGCCAATGGAGGAACCCCCTGGCACGGTGCCACATGAGTCAATTCCAAGATTGTACAAAAGTCTAATTAGAGGCACACTTGTAAAGAAATTGTCCACGTAGTGGTACCCCTTACGGAACAAAGACAACACCAAGTCCCAAACTATCTTGCCACTTCTACCTATAGTTTGGGCAGTTGGGGGGGCTCTATTTTGCTGTCTCTTCCCTCATAAACCCTAAATTTATACGTATAGCCTATGGCCCTCTCACAGAGCTTATACAATTTGACCCCATATCTGGCATGCTTGCTGGGGATGTACTGTTTGAATGCAAGGCGGCCAGTAAAGTGAATGAGGGACTCATCCACGCAGATGTTTTGCTGGGGCGTATACACATCTGCAGATTTCTCAGTGAAGTGGTTTATGAGGGGTCGAATTTCGTAGAGCCTCTCATGTTCAGGGTCTCCCCGAGTTGTTATCTGAAATGCATGAAGCGCATTATTATCTCATATCTATGCCTGGCAATGCTAGCAGAGAACACGGTCATAAGATGAATTGGGTCTGTGGACCAATATGACCGCAATTAGGCCCGAAAAAGTTTTAAATTTGGAAACCGTAATGTTTTTCCATGCAAATGGTCTGGCAAGGTTTGAATTTAGGTTTGCGGCGATATATTGTTGAGCATATAAATTGCTTTGGCACACAATCAAATTGTAAAATTTGTTTGTGAAAAACAGCTCCATAAAATCAAGGGGAGTTAAATTTGCTGTTTCCACCTGAATTTCGGGTTGGGCAGTGAATGGGGGAAGTCCGGGTGATGCAGAATCTGTGGGCTGCCAATCAGGATTTGCAAGCATATCCGGAAGGACATTAGGGGCTCCATGGGCCTGTGTGCGAATTCTTGGTGGCTGCGGGACACTACTTGTACTTGCCACTGCACCAGCTTGTACTGCACTTATGGGACTCACCACATCACCAAGTGATACTGCAGTGCTGGTATAAAAATACCACTAGATGTACTAGGCCGCTAGTGCTCGCCAGTTCACCAAGAGGTAGAGCGGCACTAGTACTGGCACTCTGCTGCATATGAGACAAGTCATGCGATGCTAGCACTTCAGCTTCATGGGGTCGGGTATGCCTGATCTTAACAGGGACCTCTTCTCCATTGTCCAAGCTACCTGTCAGGGTGCTGCTGCTGTCTACAGGTTCATATTCTGAGTCAGATTCTGTCAGAAAGGCTTCCCCTTCGCTCTCATCTGACATGTTAAGAATCCTGTAGGCCTCTTCAATAGTGTACCTTTTATTGGACATTTTGGACTCTAAATTTATAGGTACCTAGTGCGACTCACAGAAAAAATAGCACCTGGCTGTCAGGGACTTCTTGAACCTCTACCAATAAAATTCACCTGCTAGTGCTGGCAGAGATCAGGCCTGATTCTGCAAACATTGCGGTTTTGTGAGTAGTGTATTACAGGTGACAGTGATCAGAAATTATACTGACACTGCACTTCTTGTTAGGGGTGGGGGGAGTGTTGGGGCTAAACACAAGTGTTGGCAGCGAACGGAGATGATCCTGCTAACACTGCGTTTTTGGGGACACTAATACTAAGGGGCACTGGTATAATTTTGTTCGTGATTAATATATTGATCCGTACAAACACTATAATAGTAATGATCAGCGACCTATAGCGTGAGTGCGATAGTGTGCGAGCAATCTAATGCTAGCGACACTAGCAACAAATGACAGCGGGGGTCAGCGCAAGCGCGCTCTAAACCCGGAAGAGCAAAACGATGTACGTATACGTCGCTTTGTCTGCAGCTACCACACGTCAGCAGTACATTGCGGGCGGGCGAGAAGCGATTAAAGGAAAGAGTGAAATATAGAAATGTCACTCTCATCCTCAGATGCATGCTATATTTTTCAAACACTTGCTAGAATACTGGCAAAAATCTGACTGGCTATTATGCATCACCTCTACTTTTCATTTCCTATGCCCTTATAATTATTAATATTATACAAGATTTATATAGTGCCAACAGTTTGTACAGCACCTTATAGAATACACTTTGTAAGAGTTCTCAGCACTTTCTACTAATGACTGAAATCCAATCAAAAAACAATGTAGAGTTTTCTGGTCGTATGCTAATTCTCAAAAAAAAAAGTATTCACCTTGAACTTCCCGTTTTTTTACCTTCTAATCATCCTATTTCCATTGCTAATGAAACATCATTCTCAATTGCCCTCACACCCTGTAATGGTTATATTTAGCAGCAATGTCTAATTGAAATAGATTACACCAAATTACATTTACATTTCACGTGAAATCCTCCATCAAATACTGTGTATGGCCCAACGCGTTTCATAAAATTTATTTAGCCTTCATTTAGCTAGCCGGCGCTTTTAATTTCTGCAGTCCATGACATGGAAGAATGGCTCAATCTCTTCTTCGGAGCCTTTTAGCAGACCCTAATTATCCTATTAATTCTGCTGGAGATCTGAACTGATGCCTGGAGGTATAAAGTGACTAAGTAGGGTCTCGATTAGTCTGCCCCTTCTTGGGCCACTGAAACTGCACTAAGTCTGGATGTTGTTGCTATGAATGTTTCGTTCACCTTTCTGTTTCACTTTATTACACAGGATACTATAGTAGTTCAAACTGAGAAGTTTGTCCTAGCCAGACTGCATTCAAAAACTGTATCTGAAAAATATCTGCTTTTCAGGGAAAAATGTCTCCAATAGTAAAATTTAATTTTCATGTTAAATTAACTAAATGTATTCCAGGTATATTAAGCACAAGCTATGTGGAAGGAAAACAGCTCACGCCTGTGATCCAAAAAATGCCCATGCAAGCAGAATGGTCCACAGAACTTTGCCCAAAATTAGGACTGTGCATTTATCTACACGAGCATGTGAACATACACCAGTGTGTGAGTGTTATTGTGCTCATGAACATGAGCATGCACGTTTGGATGGACTTTGGCGCCCAGTGGCATATTTAAAGCCCTACAGGACTCAGGATCATTGCTGCGAGGTCTTCAACTCCTTCTACCTGTGACCTGATTCTATGCATACGATTGTATCCTGACCTGGCTTGTTGACTCTGATTGTTCCTGAACCCCTGTTGCTGACTTCAGCTTGTGACCCGACCTTGCTTACTGCCTGCTGTTCCGGTATCTACTCTGCTTGCCCAATATTGACATTGGCCTGGCCCAGAGTCCACTCCTGGTTTACTTTTTCTGTACCTCTGGTTGTTGCCAAACTCTGCCCACTTGACCAGGCATCTGAGATCTGGCACCTTTCAGCTTGACTGCTGCACTACCTTCATCTCTGCATCTGCTACAAGATCTTCCAACCTGGATCTCCTACAGGCACCCAAGCCACTCTGTGCCCTGTTATACCCGGTCATCAACCCCAGGGGAAACAGGACAGAAGGTGTAAGAGAAGCCCTCTTGTCAACTCGACCTCTAAAAGGTACGTGACACTGTGCCATGTCTAACAGTCTATGGTCAAAAGGTAGAACCATATATTCAATTCCACATTGTAGTTCAATTATTTCCTGTCTACTCCTATTAATCAAAATGATCTTGAAGTTTGTAAATGTACTTTTTGAAGATATCCACACATTGACTTCCTTGAATTGTCTGACATGTATTCACTATGCCCTGTGAGTAAGCTCTGCTGTGTCACACATTTCACAGAGCCTGCCTTCTGAACTACAGAGGTGCTGAGAGGAGGAGTTTCTGGAGGTGGGGTCAATGCATGAATCACTGCTTTCAGACAGCAAGGCACCATAGGATGTGTAGTCCTTTGAAATTGAATAGCAGAGGAGAAGCTGGAATTCATGCCGGGAATACAGGAAGCTGTGGAAAGTGATGGCCAGGAGACAGGCAGCACTGACAACATAAAAAGAGATTTTTCAAGTAAACTGGCAGTGATCACCAGCACAAATAAAAATGTTACATCTGCCTTATGAGGACACAGACTGCAATTAAAAACATAACCGGAATTTAACCCTTTTCTAACCCTTACTAATGTAGGTTTTCCTATACCTACGCCTTAAAGCTGAACACATAAACAGTTGAAATGCATATATGAAAAATGTCTTGTCTTTCAAAAATGTGTCATTCTTCTGCAGTCATTCATGACTTTCCTGACATCACAGAGAAGATGGTGACCTCACTTTTTTCTATTGTAGTTGAGTTATGTCAACTCCCTATTCCCAATCTATGATTGGACAATGGAGAAGCAACAACTCACCACTGAGATCTTTCATTACTCTCTTCTCTCCTCCAGATAGCATGTTGCTTTTTTGCACATATGTAAGCAGTAGAGCTGGATTGCCTCCTAGTGCTGCCCTTTCCAATCCTACACAGATCGCTGTGTTACAGGGGTTTACAACATGGGATCTCACAATTGCAGTCTATTGAAAAGTCTATAAACACAGCCTCATTCACTGATAACTTCCCTCCACACTTAGGCCTCATTCACACTACTGCGTCACATGCCTGTGCATTTTTTTCTGCACATTTTCGCATGACATGCATAGGGCAGCTCAATCACTTGAATGGGATGCCCTGTGTGTGACAAATGCACAAAAGAATTTCCTGCACTTTTTTTGGACATAAAGTGTGGCATGTTTTTCTACTACACATGAAAATGCTCATTTGCTGACCATGTTTGGGATGCCATTAAAATGTAATGGCAATACAAAAAAGATCTATGTATCTGGAGACACAGTCGTGGGCCCAGGTGAAGAAGGTGTAGAAGACACAGACAATCCCCTACCATCAGTGACCCCAGAGTTGCAACTTGATGATGAACCCTTGCTACATGACTCTGCTGGTGACCATTAGAATCATTGTCTTTTATCATCCAACCATGGGCAGCTTCCTGCAAGATACAACCATGTTGTTTGAACTTGTTTTTATAGTTTTTCACCTTAGCCATGTTTTCGTTGCAATATTGTGTTGTTACTGCGTTACGATGCCAAGGACAGCATTTGTCAAGGGGGGGGGGGGATAGAGGCAGGTGCAGTCTACTTTCTCCACTGTGGTTGGCGCTCTGTCGGAGCTGTGCTGCAGCTGTTGAGGAAGTCATGGGAAACCTGGTTTCTCTATGGTTTCCTAGCCCTTGGAGGTAGAATTCTGGTTGCCTATGCTGCATCTAGGTGGCCCGGAGGCCATCTTGAGTCAGCAAAGCTTTTTTAGGTGCCTGCCACCAGGCTTTGGCGCACTTTTTGGTGAGAGTAGAATAGGGAGAGAGCACTTGCCTGTCAGGGAAAATTATTAGTGCCAAGGAAAGGTTCCAGATATGTCGGGTTATGCCATTCTTCATCGGAAGCCTTCCCCATTGGGTTCAGAAAGGCAAGGTCAAATTCCTTCCTTTGGAGACTGAAGCAGTCAGTGCACCTTGGTCGCTGTACTCTGCAATCTGTACAGAACTGTAAGTGTTCCCCAGCGTGTTCCTCTTCTGCTGCGCAGTTTGTATACTTGAGCCATTTCTCCAATACAAGCCTTGTTATTTGCAACAGAATTTTGTGTGATTTCTGCCGCCGCACCACGCTGCACCTACTCACAGACATAACGCCTCCTTACAGCCTGTCAAACGCCCTCTGAAGAGCCTTTTAGACATACAAGCTGGGAGGAGAAATCATAGTGGCTGGCAGGGGAAGCAACCATTGGATCAATCAGATGCCTGCAGTGGCTGGGGAGCAGAGAACAGTGGCTTTTCCTTATGTGGCCACTCAAAAGGTGAATGTTTTTTTTATGGATGGACTTTTTTGTAAAGTGATCTTGTGATGGCACTTTAAGGACTGATTTGAATGCCCACCCATACAATGCCCAAACCCTCTCTGTTTATTGTGTGGTGCCGGCTTTTGTAGAGAGGATGCTATACAGCTGCTACAATCAGGGAAAAGACACTGCTGATAATATGCTCCAGATAGAATATTAGAATTCTGATCACTTACTATGATGTTGCTATTCATTATTAATGGTAAATCTGTCTCATTACTGCACGATTATAAATCAAATCTGAGATAATCACTTTTTAATTTCTATAGTAGCAAAGGTTGAGGTGGTTACATTTGATTTTTCTTGTCATCTTGCCTTTTGGTATATTTGGTTTGTTGAAAGTTTAGAAAGCTTGCTTAATGAAAATTTAACTTTTCCTTATATAAACAACATAAAAGCACAACTGCAAATGCTTGCTGTGCCTACAAAGTGGACCTGTCACCTATGCTGGTACAATCAAAATCACATAAAAAGCCATGTATTTATTTATTATGAACTATGATTAAAAAAAAATGATCAGGTAAATAAAAATTAGAATATGTGAATATTTCATTTACTAACTGAAGGCAGTAGCTTTGAACAAGAGTCCTAACATTCTGATATGGAGAAAGCAGCTATACTGCAAACTAGATCGGAATAATGAGGGGTTTATGAGGAGGTGAGCAAAACCTTGGACAGAGAGGTGGCTGTGGATGTGGTATACTTGGACAGAGGGGTGGAGGTGGACGTGGCATACTTGGACAGAGGGGTGGCGGTGGACGTGGTATACTTGGATTTTGCAAAAGCGTTTGACACAGTTCCCCACACATGGCTAATGTGTAAGGTAAAGTCTACAGGCTTGGAAAAATCTGTATGTAAATGGACAGAAAACTGGCTAAAAGATCATATTCAGAGAGTAGTGGTTAAAGGTTCAGTGTTGGGACCCTTACTTTTTAATATATTTATAAACAATATAGGGTCTGGGATTAAAAATCCCATTTCAGTCTTTGCAGATGACACCAAGCTGTGCAGTGGAATAACATCCTTACAGGATGTCTCCAACTTACAAGTCGACCTCAATGCACTGTTTGATTGGGCAACTATATGGCAAATGAGGTTTAATGTTGATAAATGTAAGGTTATGCACTTGGGGGCTAAGAATATGCATGCATCATACATACTAGGGGGGGTACAACTGGGGGAATCAATGGTGGAGAAGGATCTGGGGGTTCTGGTAGATCACAAGCTTAATAATGGCATGCAATGCCAAGCTGCGGTTTCAAAAGTGAACAAAATCCTCTCTTGTATTAAAAGAGGTATAGACTCCAGAGAGAGAGATATCATATTACCGCGGTACAAATCAGTAGTGACACCTCATCTGGAATATGCAGATCAATTTTGGGCACCAATTCACAAAAAGAACATTGGGGAACTGGAGAAAGTGCAGAGAAGGGCAACCAAACTTATACGAAGCATGGAGGAGATCAGCTATGAGGAAAGATTAGAGGAACTGAATTTATTCTCTCTTGAGAAGAGGAGATTAAGGGGGGAGATGATCAACATGTATAAATACATCAGTGGTTCATATAGTGAACTCGGTGTAGAGCTATTCACCCTGAGGTCAACACAGAGGACAAGGGGGCACTCTTTATGTCTGAAGGAAAAAAGATTTAATCTCCAAATACAGAAAGGTTTCTTCACAGAGAGAGCTGTGAGAACATGGAATAGATTCCATCAAGAGTTGGTTCTGGCCAGCTCAGTGGATTGCTTTAAAAAGGCCTGGATTGTTTCCTAGATGCACACAATATAACTGGATATAACATTTATAGGTAGGGTTGATCCAGGGAATATCCGATTGCCAGCAGGAGCAAATTGGATCATGCTTTGCTGGTTTTTAGTGTCTTCCTCTGGATCAACTGTGGGTGTAGGATTATAACTTTTTCTTTTTTTTCGGTTGAACTGGATGGACTTTTGTCTTTTTTCAGCCAGACTAACTATATACTGTAACTATGTAACTATAAAAGGATGGATTAGCTTACATACACAGGTGAAAGCCCCAGAGCAGGTACTGTATACAAACCATACATCTCCTTTAGGCTAGGCTCACACCTCTTCCTGTTGCAATGGATGAGTTTTTCTGTCACGTTTTGTGTTTTTTAACATCCATTTTTTGCCATGTTTTTGATGTGTTTCACTTTTTTTTCCAACAGGAAAGTAATGACTTTGATGCAACTTTGATGCTACTTTGGATGGGTGCAACTTCGACACTACTTGAGTGCCAGAAATTGTAAAGTCACATCAAAGTTGCAGCAAAATCATACTACATGAACATAACTATCATACTTTCCTATTAGCACTAGATCTATAGCAAATTATGTTAAATGGACAGTAGTGCAACTCTTCAAACTGGAAAATGCACTGAAAAACACTCAAGTGTGAAACTAGGCTAAGTAAAGAGTAAGCATCTGGCTAAGGGGTCATTCACACAGCACTTCATGCTAAAACACACATGCAGGCTGTTGACAGTCAAGGGGCAATGAGGCTCTGTACATTTTACTGTTTACTTTATTTTAACTTCATGTGAGGTGTCACAGAGTATCATTTCATCATATCTCTGCACAACATCATGTTACACTGCACTGCTGTACAAGGATATTCTGTACCTGCCGATACAATGCTGTGTTGTACCATTGCTCATCACATAACACCTCGCAGCTGCATTGCAGTTTAAATGGGACTCAAAGACAGCAATTGATTTCCATTGCAATCCATTGATCAAGTACAAAAAATGCAGGTCACCCCATTATGTGTGAACAAGCCCTCATTCAGCCTGTGCGGTGCGGTATATCGCATGTGATTCACACAGAAACCGCACCGCATTCCTGTGCAAATCACATGCAAATTCTGTGCGCTGCGATTTGAGCCATACATTTTGTATGGCTCAAATTGCACCGCATCCGCACCAAAAAAGATGCAGGACCCTTTTTTTGGTCCGCACTAGAATTGGATCACTTGGGTGTTCACACCTATGTGGTCTGATTCTGTACATCGCACTGCGTTTTGCGGACCAATTTCGGGGTGCTGTTAACTTAACATACACACCCTCAGCAGTTTGCATGAACGAGGTGCGATTGTGATGCGGGGCGGAATTTGCACAGAAAGCATTGCCAATTCCGCAACACATCAGTGTGAACCCAGGCTTAGTGTTCAGGTAGTTCAAGGTAGTATGCTCTGAAAACCTAGTTCCATGGATACAGTTCTATGATACTTTTGAATATCACTGCTTCTAGCCTAGAGTGTTCTTTCTTTGCAGTAGGTGCTGGTCACTGGAGTTTGTTCCCGCTCTGTATGAGCACTGTTTAACAGACAATGGGCTGCCTACTGGTACTGTCACTTCTTCCAGCACACTTTATTTGTCAAGACAGCACATCTTGCTCTCCACCACCTAAGCATCAAGCTTCCTCTGTTCCTCCTTTTTCTCAGCTTACTTGTAGAGAATCTATATGACTGAGGGCCAGTTCACACTACATGCCTTTCAGATGCTTTTTTTCTGCATCCAAAACGCACAGAAAGTAGGTAATATGGTTATATGGTTGTCAATGTCATAGTTCAAATCAGTGCTTGCAGTTCCAGTGTGTTCATGCTTCATTTTTTCTGCACAGAACTGTGCTGGAACGCGGTAAAACACATAAAAAATGCACTGGAAAGCATATATTCCTATTTTAATTTTCAAAAAAGAGAGGGGAAAAAATGAACTGGAGTGTATAAAAAATGCACTGGAACGTGTCAAGAACACATCAAAAACGCACTGGAACATGCCAAAAACAAGTAAAAATGAGCATGCAAAAACGCATCCAGAACGCATCTGGACTGCGTTTCTATAGCTTGAACTGGCCCTAAGGCCGAAAGGTTAAAATGAGTTAGATGGTAATGTGTTACTTGCCCTCCAGAGAATTTACTCCCTTTCCTGACCAGGCCATTTTTTGCAATACTGCACTATGTTACTTTAACTGATAATTGTGCGGTTATGCAACGTTCACCCAAATTAAGTTTATGTTCTTTTTTCCCCACAAATAGAGCTTTATTTTGGTGGCATTTAATCACCTGTACATTTTTTATTTTTTTGCACTATAAACAAAACAAAATAACAATTGTGGAAAAAAAACGATATTTTTGATTTTTTGCTATTAAACATGTCCAGTAAAAAAAATTAAAAAATCAAATTTAGTCATAAATTTAGGCCAAAATGTATTCTGCTACATGTCTTTGCTAAAAAAAATCCCATTACGTGTAAATTAATTGGTTTACGTGAAAGTTATAACATTTACAAATGGCGTATATATACTGGAGTTTTGTTTTTTGTTACTAGTAATGGCGGTGATCAGGTCAGCAAGATTGCGAGACTGCAGTGGTCATTCTGACACTAGGGGGAACTGACTTGGTGTCACTGACATCCCTGGTGACACTAATACAGTGATCAGTGTTAGTAAAAAGCACGGACACTGTACTAATGACACTGGGCAGAAAGGGGTTAACATCTGGGGTGATCAAAGGGTTAACTCTGTGCTGTGTGAGTGCTTTACACTGTAAGCACACTGCTCTGTATTGCTCTGCTATGCTATGCCAGCGGGGAATCACTGACCGGGACCCGTGATCAACAGCCGAGGATGCAAATGGCAGCGTGGGTATATTTACAGTGGGGATCAAAAGTTTGGGCACCCCAGCTAAAGATTTGTATTAATGTGCATAAAGAAGCCAAGGAAAGATGGAAAAATCTCCAAAAGGCATCAAATTACAGATTAGATATTCTTATAATATGTCCACAAAAGTTAGATTTTATTTCCATCATTTACACTTTCAAAATAACAGAAAACAAAAAAATGGCATCTGCAAAAGTTTGGGCACCCTGCAGAGTTAATATCTTGTACTGCCCCCTTTGGCAAGTATCACAGCTTGTAAACGCTTTTTGTAGCCAGCCAAGAGTCTTTCAATTCTTGTTTGAGGTATCTTTGCTCATTCTTCCTTACAAAAGTCTTCCAGTTCTTTGAGATTTCTGGGCTGTCTGTCACGCACTGCTCTTTTAAGGTCTATCCATAGATTTTCAATTATTTTGAGGTCAGGAGATTGTGAAGGCCATGGCAAAACCTTCAGTTTACGCCTCTTGATGTAATCCCCTGTGGATTTCGAGGTGTGTTTAGAATCATTATCCATTTGTAGAAGCCATCCTCTCTTTAACTTCAGCTTTTTCACAGATGGCATCAAGTTACCATCCAAAATTTGCAGACATTTTATTGAATCCATTTTTCCTTCTACTCGTGAGATGTTCCCTGTGCCACTGGCTGCAACATAACCCCAAAGCATGATTGATCCAACCCCATGCTTAACAGTTGGACAGAGGTTCTTTTCATTAAATTCTGTGCCCCTTCTTCTCCAAACGTACCTTTGCTCATTCCGGCCAAAAAGTTCAATTTTAACCTCATTGGTCCACAGAACTTGTTTCCAAAATGCATCAGGCTTGTCTATATGTTCATTTGCAAAGTTCAAACGATGATTTTTGTGGTGAGGACGTAGAAGAGGTTTTCTTCTGATGACTCTTCCATGAAGACCATATTTGTACAAGTATCTCTTTATAGTGGAATAGTGTACCACAACTCCAGTGTCTGCCAGATCTTTCTGGAGGGATCGTGCAGTCAAACGTGGGTTTTGAATTGTTTTTCTCACAATCCTGCGAGCTGTTCTGTCTGATATTTTTCTTGGTCTTCCAGATCTTGCTTTAACTTCCACTGTTCCTGATGACTGCCATTTCTTAATTACATTCCGAACACAGGATATTGACATCTGAAAACGCTTTGCTATCTTCTTATAGCCTTCTCCAGCTTTGTGAGCGTCAACTATTTTCAGTTTCAGTTTTCTAGACAACTGCTTAGAAGAACCCATGGTGCTGATTGTTGGGGCAAGGTCAGATGAGTCTGGGCATTTAAATCCTTTGAGATTGACATAACCTGGTCTTCCCAGATGATGATTGAGAACAATCCATGACACTGGCAGGTCTCGGCTTTGCAAAGGGGGCAGTGCATGCTATAAATTCTGCAGGGTGCCCAAACTTTTGCAGGCGCCATTTTTTTGTTTTCTGTTATTTTGAAAGTGTAAATGATGGAAATAAAATCTAACTTTTGTTGACATATTATAAGAATGTCTAATCTGTAATTTGATGCCTTTTGGAGATTTTTCCATCTTTCCTTGGCTTCTTTATGCACATTAATACAAACTTTTGGCTGGGGTGCCCAAACTTTCGATCCCCACTGTATGTGGTTTAGCACAGCTGTGCTGTCCTGTAGAAGTATCTCTGCTATAGGGCGGAGGGGAGGCGGTTACAGGTTAGCACATATCACCCTTCTGGCTTAGACGTAGAGAATCTCTATGGTAGGGGCGGACTGACAACTCATGGGGCCCCTGGGCAATAGGGGATCATGGGGCCCCTGTGTCCTTGCCAAAACTAAAAAAAGCCTATGAAAAAGGTACCAGGGGCATCTCATGGGGCCCCCTACTGACCCTGGGCCCTCGGGCAGTGTCCGAGTTTCCAAATGGTCAGTCCGCCCCTGCTCTATGGGTAAGCCCAGCAGGGTGAAGTGTGTGAGAGGGATGGTTCTTAGGTGGAGTTGAGTAGGATGTGATGTCTTGACAAATAAAGCCTGTTAGGAGAAGTAACGCTGCTACTATACCCATTTTTTGTTATACTAGTTCCATGGATGTCCCATGTATTAGTTTTATTTCCTTTGTAAAGGAAAGATTTTATACAAATAGAAATGAAATCAACCTGAGTTTATACTACTGTAATATAATCAAAAGCTAATGAAAGTTTGCGCTGAGATAGCACCTTAAACCAAACATCTAATAGGGATGTAACTGTGCACAATAGAGCTTCTTAGCAAGACCATAAGAGACTCCTTTCTCACTACTCTCTATCTCCAAGACAGCTCTTCTAGGGATACAAAATCCTTAAAGTGTTACCAAACCCACAACAGTAAAATCAATCTGTATATGCAGTAAAGCATGCTTGTTATACTCACTGTGGAACCTAAGGGGTTTGTGTAAAAAGGCTGTTTTGATCCTCCCCTTCTTCTACTGTTCCCAATACATCTGCTGATAGTACAGAACCCTAGGAGGCACTCTGCACATGCTCAATGTGGTGTGTATTTTTTAGATTTTTTTTTTTTGGAAGCTGCATGTGATCGGCACAGGCCAATCGGCACTGTTCAGACAGAGGGTCAGGGGTTATGCAGCCTCATAGGAAAGTCAGAGAGGAGAATGAAAACTCCTCCTACAAGCTTTAACCAGTGCTCAGCTGGACACTGATAAAAGTCACAAGACTGCTCTAACTGCTGATGAGAAAATGTATTTAGCAGTTTATATTTACTAAACAAATTGCATTTCCATGTTTTGTTTACTGTGGGAGACCTGATATAGTGAATGCAAGGTCCTGGGTTTAGTAACACTTTAAATGTATATGTACTGTATGTGTTTTTGAGATCAGCCTGACAGGTGCACTTAAATAACAGCAATAACCACATAATAGGCAGTATAGAAAGATATACTGCATACAAACAACATCAGCTGGTTTCTTATCTGTATTTGGAAAACAGTATTGTATTACTGAATACTGTATTGCTTTGAACCAGTAGAAGTAAAGTGATAAATATCTTGTCAAGTATGGAGTCATGACACATTTCCCTTGTATAATGGGGTATAGGAGCTGAGACTGGCCATTCTATCTTACTTAAAAGGTAGACAGTCAATTTTTCAGCTAAGAGTTTGGAAAAGGAGATTTGTGACAGAAATGTGAATGAATGAAGCAGAACAGCACAGCAATGAGTCATCTAGTATTTTGGAGATTCTGATGTATCTGAAGTGGTGGGTGATACTCCTGCTCTGCTTCATCATCTGTGGGGACAGCAGGGATGAGCAATAAGCATAGTAAGGTTGGTGAATGCCTCCTACACAGTTTTTACATATGAAGAATAACACCAAGAGATCCAGACTGTCCCTTATTTGGAAGGACTACCCGAATTTTGAAACCAAGTTCCTCTGTCATTCATTAGTTGTTTCTGTTTTTTATTTGATAGAGATACCTCTAATAAAAATGTATTCTATACAGGATGTTCCAAAAGCAAACTAAAAAAAGATTCCAAAAGTTCTTCAGATGTTCTAGAACGGTGAATGTATCCCTGCCTACTGTTCATAATGCTGTTGACCACACTGCCTTTGCTCCCACTTAAGCTGCTGCCACCTTGGATGTGTCCTGACACCTATTTCCTCCATCCCTCCTCCCACCGCCCACTTCTGATGCCTGCAATAAACCTTGGAGAATAAAATATTGCCATTTGCAATTTTTTATGTTGCACAATATTTGTGCTGCTGTTTGTCAAACACATTTTTTCCGGAAAAAATACACTAAATGAATTTTAGTGCACACAAACACAATATTATACCTAGTTTTGGGGTAAGACATAAAATATAGGGTTGCATCGAGTAGATAGATGCCAAACATGTATGCAACATAAAATTGCTTGCATCCATAAAATCACAAAAAAACATGGTACCCAAAATTTCCCATAGGCAATGCTTTTAGAAAGATCACAATAAAATGCTGGTATTTACAATTTTTTGTATCGCATATTAGCACACGTTTAGCAAACACAATTTTTTAGTAAAAATACACTAACGTTAATTTTAGTGCACACAATCACAATATGTTACCTATTTATTTTGTAAAATATAAAAGATGAGGCTGCAACAAATAAATAGATTCACATGTCAAACCTTAAAATTGAGCACGCCTGTGAAACAATGGCAAACTTTGGTACCTAAAATTGTCCACAGGAAAAGTTTTTAAAATCATTTCCAGATTATCAGTTTAGAGTTAATCATGAATGGTGGCCATGGAATTATCACACTGAGGTGTCCTTTTATCATGAAGCGGTAAATGACCGCTGCTCAGTTCTCTGGCATCCTCAGAGAAGAGAGTTCTCCTCTGAATGCCTTTTTATGAAGCAGTGTAGATCACTTATCCAAAAGAAGGGAGAAGCGATCAGCAAACGCTTTGAACGCTGGAAAACGGCTGCTGTTACTATAATCTCGCAAGATTAACTTTACGACAGTATCCTTCCCCTGTCCTGCCCTGACCTGGCCACTACTGCTTATAACAACTCGCTGTCAAACGCTCTAGACTCGCTAGCGCCTCTAACCACACTAAGCATTAGACCCAGACCTCTTCAGCCCTGGCAGACTGATCACACCAAAACTCTCAAACGACGCAGTCATGTGCTGGAGCGACTATGGCACAAAACCAGATCCCAACTAGCGTTCACCCAATATAAATCTGCCTTTCACACCTACACTTCCTCCTTCCACGCTGCCAAGCAAGCCTACTTTCTGACCCTCATCAATACCCTCTCCTCCAGTCCTCGCCAGCTCTTCTCTACTTTCAACTCTCTGCTCTCTCCGCCCCCACCTCCACCCAGTACCTCACTCACTGCCCACGAGATTGCCAATCACTTCAAAAACAAGATCGATGCAATTTGTAGGGACATCACCGCTGCTCAGACTTCCACCCCACCCAGCACCCCTCACACTGAAGCCCCCTCAACACTCCACTCCTTCAACCTTGCTACCACTAAGGAGGTCACTAAGGTCTTCACTAAAGCCTGCCTCACCACCTGCCCCCTCGACCCTGTCCCCTCACAACTCCTACGATCTCCCTCCTCCTCCATTCTATGCTCCCTCACCCACATCTTTAATCTCTCCCTCTCTACTGGCACATTCCCCTCCCCTCTGAAGCATGCACACATCACTCCCATACTTAAAAAGCCCTCCCTGGACCCCACCGACCTGAACAACCTTAGACCCATCTCCCTGCTGCCATTTACATCCAAACTCCTTGAGCGCTTAGTCTATAATCGCCTAAGCTCCCACCTCAATGACAACAACCTCCTGGATCCCCTACAGTCTGACTTCCGTCCCCTACACTCCACAGAAACTGCCTTGCTCAAACTCACCAACGACCTGCTAACCGCCAAAGCTAATGGCCACTATTCAGTGCTCCTACTCCTCGACCTCTTCGCGGCTTTTAACACAGTCGACCACCCCCTCCTCCTCAAAAAACTACACACTGTTGGCCTCAGAAACTCGGCTCTCTCCTGGCTCTCCTCCTATCTATCCCAGCGCTCCTTCAGTGTTACCTATAACGCTACCACCTCCCCCTCACTCCCCCTCTCTGTTGGGGTCCCTCAAGGCTCTGTCCTCGGGCCCCTTCTCTTCTCCATCTACACCTCCTCCCTTGGCCAACTGATACACTCTCACGGCTTCAACTACCATCTCTATGCCGAGAACACGCAAATCTATCTCTCTACCCCTCGACTCATGCCTTCAGTCTCCGCCCGAATCAGTGGCTGAGACAGCTGCTGTCAATCACAGCCAGTCAGCCAATGAGGAGTAAGAGGGGGTAGGGCCAAGCCGCTGCTCTGTGTGTGAATGGACACATGGAGCAGCTGCTGCCCCCATAGCAAGCTGCTTGCTGTGGGGGCACCTGACAGGATGGAGGGGCCAGGAGCACCTGCGGGAGACCTGAGCAGAGGAGGATCCAGGGTGCTCTGTGCAAAACCACTGCACACAGCAGGCAAGTATAGACATGTTTGTTATTTAAAAAAAATTAACCTTTACAATTGCTTTAATGCTAGGTGGGGTGAAATATGTCAGAGGACTGTAGTTAGAAGTAGCTTAGGCTAAAGCCATATTTTCAACTTTCTGTATAGTTGCAGAGGCACAGTGTTGCTATCCATACAATGTTTCACCCTCCCACAGAGCAAGCAGGGAGATTTTGGAAACAGGCATAGATGAAGATAGGGTTGGGTGCTGACAGGTAAAGAAGATAGATAAGTATATAAATGCAAGTGTGTAGGAGGAGGGGGAGGATGGAGGTCAGCCCAACAGGTTCTGTGAGTCCATAAGCCACAGTAACCATCAAAAAAATAAAGTGGACGGGTAACTTTGGGTCCCTTCTGGCAACAATCAGACTCTGAACTGTGGCATGTGTGGCTTTAAAAAAAATCTGAACAGGACTTTAGGCTTAATAGAGTCTTTCTCATCTCAGAAAGTGAGGTTTGTGTGAGGTCTAGCTGCACCAAGGGATACATGTACAGTAGGCCTTCACTGTTATCATCCTTCTAAAAATGCTAGTTATTTGCTTGTCCCTAGGTCTAATATTGGAATCACTGACCCAGAAAGATCATGCAAAAAGTGGAGTTACAACTTCTGATTGGCATGCTTGTTCTGGGTTAGTAAAACAGCAAAAGAGCCAGACAAGCATTTTTAAAATGGTTTAGAAATGTTGGCTTCCAGGTTTCCTTCATTCAGGACTGCACATACTTCTTACTTGCTTCTTGCTTTATTTAAACATCCATATCCAATATATATATATATATATATATATATATATATTGGATACAGTAGGAACTGGCTAAAACCCTTGTTAAGTTTTTCCTTTTTCTGTGTCCCATTGGGGAGATTTTCCTTGATTTCTCTTGAGAAACAGCAGCATGCAAGAGGAAATCTCTTCAAAGTGAGGAAAATACTCTCTTAGTTGTCACCAGAACAAGTGTTTCCATTGAAAGATTTTCTCTCTATTCCTGTTCCAATGACAATTTAGTAAAATTCCCTTATCTTCAGTCCCGATGATAGAGGTCACCAGGACAAATAGAGGACGTGAAGTGTGGAAGGACCTCTTTCTGGTTGTTATTGTTTCCTGTGTCCACACTAAAGCCTATTACACATGATCAGAAAATGGTAAAAAAATACAGCTTTTGAAGCGATTGTGCGATAATCTAATTGTTAATACACAGCTTTAATTCAAAATTATTTGAAGGGACAAGCACAAAATTTTTTCTTGTACGATACCAGATTGTTCGATTTTCATTTAATCAGTACAGTTTTCATCTGAAAATATAATACATTACGTCACTTTCAAATTTTTATTCTGTCATTCAAGAATTTATAACTTTGAAAACCCCTTCATCTTTGATATGGAGACTAGCATGCAAAAAAAAATGGACCATCATTTGTCTGATATTCTCATCATGTGTATGGGGCTTAAGGAGAGTCTCTGCTCACTATTGTTTCTGGTAAGCCATATGTCCAGTGTATAAAGTCAGAAGTAATGTTCCCACAGGAACTAGAGGGAAGGGATATTCTTCCAATGGAGAAACCTGTTCTAGGGTCAACTGTCTAAGGCCTCGATCTCATGAACATACTATAGCATACAGGTGAAACTCGAAAAATTAGAATATCATGCAAAAGTTCATTTTTTTCAGTAATGCAACTTAAAAGGTGAAACTAATATATGAGATAGACTCATTACATGCAAAGCAAGATAGTTCAAGCTGTGATTTGTCATAATTATGATGATTATGGCTTATAGCTCATGAAAACCCCAAATCCACAATCTCAGAAAATTAGAATATTACATGCAATCAATAAAACAAGGATTGTACATAGAACAATATCGGACCTCTGAAAAGTAAAGGCATGCATATGTACTCAGTACTTGGTTTGGGCCCCTTTTTCAGCAATTACTGCCTCAATGCGGAGTGGCATGGAAGCTATCAACCTGTGGCACTGCTGAGGTGTTATGGAAGACCAGGATGCTTCAATAGCGGCCTTCAGCTCTTCTGCATTGTTCGGTCTCATGTCTCTCATCTTTCTCTTGGCAATGCCCCATAGATTCTCTGTGGGGTTCAGGTCAGGCAGGTTTGCTGGCCAATCAAGCACAGTAATCCCATGATCATTGAACCAGGTTTTGGTGCTTTTGTCAGTGTGGGCAGCTGCCAAGTCCTGCTGGAAAATGAAGTCAGCATCCCATAAAGCTCGTCTGCGGAAGGAAGCATGAAGTGCTCCAAAATCTCCTGGTAGACGGCTGCGTTGACCCTGGACTTAATGAAGCACAGTGGACCAACACCAGCAGATGACATGGCTCCCCAAATCAACACAGACTGTGGAAACTTCATACTGAACTTCACGCATCTTGCAGTGTGTGCCTCTCCATTCTTCCTCCATACTCTGGGTCCTTGGTTTCCAAATGAGATGCAAAAGTTGCTCTCATCAGAAAGAGGACTTTGGACCACTGAGCAACAGACCAGGTTTGTTCTTCTTTAGCCCAGGTAAGACACTTCTGACGTTGCTTGTTGTTCAGGAGCTGCTTGACAAGAGGAATACGACATTTGAAGCCCATGTCCAGGATCCGTCTGTGTGTGGTGGCTCTTGATGCACTGACTCCAGCCTCAGTCCACTCCTTGTAAAAGTCCCCAACACTTTTGAATGGCCTTTTCCTGACAATCCTCTCCAGGCTGCGGTCATCCCTGCTGCTTGTGCACCTTTTTCTTCCACACTTTGCCCTTCCACATAACTTTCTATTAATGTGCTTTGATACTGCACTTTGGGAACATCCAACGTCTTTTGCAATTACCTTTTGAGGCTTTCCCTCCTTATGGAGGGTGTCAATGATGTTTTTCTGCACAACTGTCAGGTCAGCAGTCTTTCCCATGATTGTGATTCCTACTGAACCAGACTGAGAGACCATTTAAAGGCTCAGGAACCCTTTGCAGGTGTTATGGCCTAATTAGCTGATTAGAGTGGGACACTTTGAGCCTAGAATATTGCACCTTTTCACAATATTCTAATTTTCTGAGATTGTGGATTTGGGGTTTTCATGAGCTGTAAGCCATAATCATCACAATTATGACAAATCGTGGCTTGAACTATCTTGCTTTGCATGCAATGAGTCTCATATATTATTTTCACCTTTTAAGTTGCATTACTGAAATAAATGAACTTTTGCACGATATTATAATTTTTTTAGTTTCACCTGTATACCCATACGAGGACTATGTTTGTCTACAGGGGAATGCACAGATGTTCTATGCATCCTACTAGAGGCAGTCCCATTTATGTTAATTGGGATACAGTAGCTAAACGGATACGGATAGCTGCGGGGGATGATCTGGCGGAGGTTATTCAAGTACAGTTCTTAGGTGGAGGTGGGGTAGGCTTCCCTGAAGAAGTGAGTTTTCAAAGATCGCCTAAAGGCAGACATGGTGGGGGCTGACCGGGCCTGCTGTGGTAGGGAGTTCCAGAGGATGGGAGAGGCTCTGGAGAAGTCTTGGAGGGAAGCGTGGGAGGAGGTGATGAGGGAGCTAGAGAGGAGGATATCATGGGAGGAGCGGAATGGGCGATTTGGGTGGTATCTGTGGATGAGGTTGGTGATGTAGCTAGGGGCAGTGTTGTGGATGGCTTTGTAAGCTGTGGTTAGTATTTTGAATTTTATACGTTAGGTTAGTGGAAGCCAGTGGAGGGATTGGCAGAGAGGGGCAGCAGTCGCTGATCGGTTGGTAAGGTGTATGAGTCTAGCGGCAGCATTCATAATAGACTGAAGGGGGGATAGCCTGTGTAACAGTAGACCAGTGAGGAGGGAGTTGCAGTAATCAAGGCGGGATATAACCAAGGCGTGGATAAGTTGTTTTGTGGTGTCATTGGTCAGGAAGGGGTGGATTTTGGAAATGTTCCGGAGGTTGAAGCGGCAGGATTTAGCCAGTGAGTGGATGTGGGCCCCAAAGGAGAGGTCAAAGTCTAGGATTACGCCTAGCACCCTGGCATGAGGGTAAGGACCAATGGTTGTACTGTTGATCTTAATGGTAAAGTCATGAGTGGGGGATCGAGGAAAAGGAAATATTACAAGCTCAGTTTTTGAAAGATTGAGTTTAAGGTAGTGATGTGACATGCATGCTGATATGTCACTTAGTAGATTTGTGACACGTGAGGAGGTAAGGGGGGTGAGCTGGGGAGTGGAGGGATAGATCTGGGTGTCATCAGCACAGAGGTGGTATTGGAAGCCATGGGAGGTTATCAGTTTGCCCAGGGAGGAGGTATAGAGAGAGAAAAGGAGGGGCCCAAGGACAGAACCTTGGGGTACCCCAACAGAAAGAGGAAGCGGAGCGGAGGAGGAGAAGTTGTATGTGACACTGAAAGTGCACTGAGAAAGGTAAGAAGAGAACCAGGAGAGAGCAGAGTCACGGAGGCCGATGGAGTGGAGTTTACTGAGGAGGAGCAGGTGGTCGACTGTTTCAAAGGCACCGGAAAGGTCAAGGAGTATGAGTATGGAGTAATGGCCATTGGTTTTAGCAGTTAGTAGGTCATTAGTGAGTTTTAGTAGGGCAGTTTCTGTTGAATGTTGTGGGCGCAAACCAGACTGTCGGGGATCAAGAAGGTTGTTGTCGGTGAGGTAGCAGTTCATACGGTTGTGAACAAGGCGCTCGAGAAGCTTGGAGGCAAACGGAAGCATGGAGATGGGTCTTAAGTTATTCAAACAGGTGGGGTCCAGCGAGGGTTTTTTGAGGATGGGGGTAACCAGTGCATGTTTGAGTGGGGAGGGAAAGTTGCCCATGGAGAGTGAGAGATTGAAGATGTGGGTTAGAGAGTTTAGGATAGAGCAGGAAGGAGGCTGCAACAGTCGTGAGGGGAAAGGTGGTGAAGTGGGCCTTGGAAAGGAGTTTGGTAACTTCCTTGGTGGTAATAGGGTCGAAGGAGGAGAGTGTAGAGTTTGGTGTTGGGCCTGGTATGTTGGTTAGAGGAGGAAGCTTGACACTTGAGATCTCATCACGAATTGTGTCGATCTTCTTTTTGAAGTGACTAGCAATCTCCTGTGCAGTAAGTAAGTTGGTGGGTGGAGGCAGTGGGGGGTGGAGTAAGGAATTAAGGGTAGAGAAGAGTTGACGAGGATAGGATGAAAGGGTCTTGATGAGAGTGTTATAGTAGGTTTGCTTAGCAGCGTGGAGGCTGGAGTTGTATTTGAGAAGAGCGGATTTGTAGAGGGTAAAGTTTTCCAGGGATTTATTTTTACGCCAAACCTGGCTCAAGAGTGCTGCGTCTCTTGAGACTTCTGGTGTCATCTGTTTGCCAGGGTTGTGACAGGCGAGGCCTGGTTCTGCGTGTAGAAAGAGGAGCAAGAGCATCCAGGGAGGATGATAGATAGTCGTTGTAGGCAGATGTGGCCAGCTCTGGGCAGGACAGGGGTGCAATTTCATCATAGAGGCGCTCAAAAGCGGAGTGGAGAAGGTCAGGGCTGAGGTTATGGAGGTTTCTACAGGTAACGGTTTGCTGGTTGGAGGTAATGGAGGTAGGAGGCAGGGAGAGTGTGAAGCTGATGAAGTTGTGATCAAAGAGAGGAAAAGGGGTGTTAGAGAGGTTACAGGGAGTGCATAGGTGAGTGACCCTGAACATACACCATTTGTGTTTGGGGCTGCTCATGGACGTAAGCCACAGTATGTTCATGTGAATAAGACCTTAGAGGGTATATTCCTTCATTTTGGAGAGCCCTTCTTCCCATTCATCAGCGGAGGCAGAGCTGCACCTGCGGAGGAAGGTAATATCTGACTCTGATGTCTCGTGTCTGTGTGAGTGTGACCGGACTGGCCAACCATCACATGTGCAATGTGTCAGTGAGTGATGACATCATCGCGATCCCACAGTCTGCTCTTATAGTGCCTGCTGATCTGTGTCACTGTTGGTGGTGGTGGTGTGTTGTGTCGGATCTGTCACTGTGTGGGATCACTCAGTTCAGCTGCCTGCTGTCATAGCGTTTTATTTCTCCCAATTGCCTGGGGAATTCCAGCCTGGGATCTGTCAGAGTGTGGATCTATCATCCTCCACTCACCCTGCCACTGCCAGCCACAGGTACAGTCCATCCGTTACACTGATTTTGTCTTTAATATTGGTGCTGGTGGCATCTTATAGCACCTATTTTTGCAAATTAAAAGAAATGTAGCAATTTCATGTTTTGTTGATTTATTATTTTCTACTGTGTTTTTTTTGGTGGTGGTGGTGGGGGGGGGGGGAGCGCAAGTAGCTGGTCTTGCCTAGGGCGTAAAATAGTCTTACACGGCCCCTGGGTTGACATCACCATAATTCTGATGAGAGCCTGGAGAATGCAGAGGATCTGAAATCTCACAAAATGACACTACAGCACAGTGCTTTTAGGCTACTCAAATGGTGACATTACCTTTGTAAACAAAAGCAGAGGTACGTATATATAAAATATATAAAACTCATCCAACTTAGGTATTTTCATAGAATTTTCTATACAGTGTTGCAATTATTTCTGATGCATAAAGAAAATACATCCAACTGTCATAAATGACAAAAAGAAACTGGTGATTAACTTCATATGGTTTGGAGCTGTAACAAGGTTAGATTCTCCTGGTCCCAAATCACTGCCTTCGTCTCTACTAACTTTGATATACCAAATATTTGTAACTCCAAGTGGTGTAAGTTGGACATCTTTGCAGAATTGGACATTAGTGCCCCCCCTCCTTCCCAAACACCCACACACACTGTCTTTTTCGAGGATTCTTTTGTGCTATGCAAGAACATTCTTCAGTGGACACACATATTCCATTCAATAATTTATGGAAAAACTGATCAATCTACTATAACTCTGCTTATGCATAAATTAACATACAGTACAAAGCCAAAAGCTGTCTTCGGAGATTTTACAACATTTGGGGGAGAATAATTGAGTATCATTGATACCTACCAAGCAAATCAGCATTACTGGATTTTGATTATACTCCTACCTGTCACTACTTCCAGTTGATTAAATTAAACAGCACACAACACGATAACGTTATTCACACATATATTGCATGAGTAATGCAGCGACACACGTCAAATACTTTTTCATTCCCTGGTTTCAGCGTTCACCTGTTTGTTCTCTTTATGGTTCATTTATTTCTACAACAACTGATTGGCTAGCAATCCTAGCTTTCTGTATCGACAATCCCATACCTTTTGTATTATACTTATTCTGAATGAGCATTGTAATGATATTCTTTGTACATTTAATTATTATTATTATACAGTATTTATATAGCGCCAAAGGGTATGCTCAGCGCTGTATAGTAGCAAGGGGGACAGGACATGAGACGAGACAGTAACAATACACTACACGAGGGGTTCAAGGGCCCTGCTCTTACGAGCTTACAATCTAGGAGGGAGGGGAAGGTGGTACAGGAGGAGATGGCTGTGGGGGATGGAGTGGTGGGAGGAGTGGAGGAGGTTAGTTGTTAGGTGAGGTCGGGTGTTAGGTGAGGTTGGGGTAGGCTTCCCTGAAGAGGAGGGTTTTCAGGGTGCTCCTGAAGGTGAGGGGGGTAGGTGACAGTCTGATGGATTGGGGTAGGGAGTTCCAGAGGATGGGGGAAGTCCTGGAGAAGTCCTGCAATCGGGTGTGGGAGGAGGAGACCAGGGAGCTAGAGAGAAGGAGGTCCTGTGAGGAGCGGAGGGCACGGGTAGGGTGGTATTTGGGTATCAGGTCAGTTATGTAGTTCGGGGCGGCATTGTGAATGGCTTTGTAGGTCAGAGTTAGCAGTTTGAATTCGATGTGTTTGGCAATCGGGAGCCAATGAAGGGATTGGCAGAGGGGGGAGGCAGATGTAGAGCGGTTGGTGAGGTGGATGAGTCTAGCCGCTGAGTGTAGGATCCACTGGAGTGGGGATAGCGTTCGTTTGGATAGACCAGTGAGAAGGGAATTGCAATAGTCCAGGCGTGAGATGATGAGGGAGTGTATGAGTTGTTTGGTGGTGTCTGGGGTGAGGAATGTGCGTATCTTGGAGATGTTGCGGAGGTGGAGCCTGCAAGATCTAGATAGCAGTTGGATGTGGGGTAGGAAGGAGAGGTGGGAGTCCAGGGTGACACCCAGGACTTTGGCGTGTGGGGTGGGAGAGATGGTGGTGTTGTTAGTAGTGATGGAGAGGATGGGGGGGGGCACGGGGTGGTGGGAAGACCAGGAGCTCGGTTTTGGATAGGTTAAGTTTGAGGAAATGGAGCAACATCCAGTTTGATATGTCGTTTAGGAGGTGGGCGATGAGGGCAGAGAGTAAGGGGGTGAGGTTGGGGGTGGAGAGGTAAATTTGGGTGTCGTCGGCATAGAGGTGGTAATTGAAGCCGTGGGAGTGAATAAGCTTGCCAAGGGAGAAGGTATAGATGGAAAAGAGGAGGGGCCCGAGGACAGAGCCTTGGGGGACCCCGACAGAGAGGGGGAGGGAGGGGGAGGTGGCAGTGTTGTAGGTGACGCTGAAGGAGCGTTGGGAAAGGTAGGAAGAGAACCAGGAGAGAGCAGCGTCCTTGATGCCAAGGGAGTGCAGTTTGGCAAGGAGGAGAGAGTGGTCAACAGTGTCAAAGGCCGTGGAGAGGTCGAGGAGCAGGAGGATAGAATAGTGGCCATTGGCTTTGGTGGTTAGCAGGTCATTGGTGATTTTAAGTAGGGCAGTTTCGGTGGAGTGCAGAGGACGGAAGTCAGACTGTAGGGGGTCAAGGAGGTTGTTATCAGTGAGGTGGACGCTTAGGCGATTGTAGACCAGGCGCTCCAGGAGCTTGGAAGTGAAGGGCAACAAGGAGATGGGTCTAAGGTTGTTAAGGTTAGTGGGGTCAAGGGAGGGTTTTTTGAGTATAGGGGTGATGTGTGCGTGCTTTAGAGGGGAGGGGAAGGTGCCTGTGGAGAGGGAGAGATTGAAGATGTGGGTGAGGGAGCGAATGATGGAGGGGGGGTGACTGGAGGAGCTGTGAGGGGATAGGGTCGAGGGGGCAGGTGGTGAGGCGGGCTTCAGTGAAGACTTTAGAGACCTCCTCGGGGGTAGTTGGGCTGAAGGAGCGGAGTGCTGGGGAGGTTATGATGTGCGGGGCATTAGGTAAAGTGGGGGGTAGTGCGACTATGAGGTCAGGGGAGGGGAGGGTTGAGGGGTTGAAGGAGGGTGGGAGGCTAGGTGGAGAGGTGGATTGTGAGTTGACAATGTCCTTACGGATTGCGTCAATCTTGTTTTGGAAGTGAGTGGCAATCTCGTGGGCGGTGAGTGAGGTGCTGGGTGGGGGAGGGAGAGAGCAGGGATTTGAAAGTGGAGAAGAGCTGGCGAGGACAGGTGGAGAGGGTGTTGATAAGGGTTATGAAATAGGCTTGCTTGGTGGCGTGGACTGAAGTGATGTAGGCAAGGTAGGTGGCTTTATAGAGGGAGAACATGGGAGGGGATCTGGTTTTGCGCCATAAGCGCTCCAGCACACGACTGCGTCGTTTGAGGCATTTTGTGTGGTCGTTTTGCCAGGGTTGAAGCGGTCGGGGTCTAATGCTACGTTTGTTTAGGGGTGCCAGGGAGTCAAGGGCAGCTGACAGTGAGTCGTTGTATGCAGTAGTGGCCAGGTCAGGACATGACAGAGGGAGGATGTTCTCACACAGACGGTCAGCTGCTGGGTGGAGATGGGTCGGGTTCAGATTGCGGAGGTTGCGGGTGATGGTTAGACGCTTCGGGGGGGGGGGAGTTGAGGGAGGGGGAGATGAAGAATGTGAGGAGGTGGTGGTCAGAGAGGGGGAAGGGGGTGTTAGTGAAGTCGTGGGGGGTGCAGAGGTGGGAGAAAACGAGGTCCAGGGTGTTTCCGTTGGAGTGGGTGGAGGACTGAGTGTACTGTGTGAGCGCGAAGGAGGAGGTTAGAAGGAGGAGTTGGGAAGTAGCCGGGCTGTTGGCGTTGATCGGGATATTGAAGTCGCCTAGGATGATGGTCGGTAGCTCGGAGGAAAGGAAGAAGGGAAGCCAGGCGGCAAAGTCGTCAAGGAAGGGGGATGCGGAACCAGGAGGCCGAGAGATTACCGCAATCCGTAGGGGGGTGGGAGAGAAGAGCCAGATGCAGTGGGCCTCGAAGAAGGAGAAGGATAGGGAGGGGGTTAGGGAGGACCTGGAAGGTGCTCAGCGGTGGTAGGAGCATACCGACCCCTCCGCCTCTGCATCCGCTCAGTCTGGGTGAATGGCTCCAGACGAGGCCTCCATAGGAGAGGGAAGTAGGGGAGGTGGAGTCAGTGGTTTGGATCCAGGTTACGGATCCGCTAGGAGGTTGAGGGAGTGGGAGACAAAGAGGTCGTGGATGGCGGTGAGCTTGTTGCACTCCGTTCAGGAGTGCAACCGAGAGGGGAGGGGTGGATGTGGGGAGGAGGGGGACAGATATGAGATTGAGGGGGTTGCGGTGGTTGACGTGAGTAGGGGGGTGCCGGGAGGGGGAGTGGGGAGATGGAGGGCCAGGGTTCGGGGAGATGTCACCGGCGGTTAGGAGAAGGAGGAGGGTGAGGAAGGTGCGGCATGGGAACGGGAGGTGCAGGAGCACGTGGGTCTGTTGGTGGTGGCATGTGGGTCGGCGGGGGAGTGGAGTATTAGGAGGAGGTGGTGAGAGCCGTAGAGGGGGAAGGGAAGAAGTGAGGGTGTGATGTAGAGGTGTTTTGGGGGAGTAGGGTGGTAGAGGGAGGCAAGTTTGGAGATGGAGGAGAGGAGAATGAGGAGGAGGAGTTCAGGTGGCATGCTAGGGTGGGCAGAATGCTGATCGGGTCGGAGAGGAGAGAGGTTTCAGTCAGGAGGTGAGGATAGGGAGAGTCCATTATGCCATGTCGGAGGTCATCAGTGTCCGATCGTAGGAGGGGAGAGGGAGTGGTGGGCGGCAGGGGCCGCAGCTGGCTGGTTGCAGTCTGCGGGTGCTGTAGGCCGGCGTCCGCAGGTGTTGTGGCATGGCGTCGGTGGGCACAGTGGTGCTGCGGCTGGATGAGCCGTGGGACGCAGTGATTGGAGGCGTTGTGGGCCCGGCGTCAAGGGTGCTGGAGGCCCGGCGTCAGGAGGCGTTGAGTGCACAGCTTCGGGAGGTGATGAGGGCTCGGCGTCAGGAGGTGTTGAGGGCCCGGCGACAAGAAGTGTTGAGGGCCTGGCGTCTGGAGTAGCTGAGGACCCAGCGTCAGGAGGCGCAGAGGGCCCGGTGGCAGGAGGTGCAGAAGACCCGGTGTCAGGGGGTGCTGAAGGCCCGATGTCAGGGGTGCTGAAGGCCCGGCGTCAGGAGGTGGTGTAGGCCGGCGTCAGGAGGTGGTGTAGGCCGGCGTCAGGAGGTGGTGTAGGCAGTGTGGATCGACGTCTGGAGGTGGAGTGGGCTAGGCGTTGGTATTTGTAGTAGAGCTCGGCTTCCGTGGGTGAAGTGAGCCAGCGCAGGCAGATGTTGTGGGCCAGGTGCTGAGGGCTCGGCGTCGGGAGGCGCTGAAGCTGCTTAAGGGCCCAGCGTCAGGAGGTGTTGAAGGGCCGTCGGCAGGAGGTGGTGTGGACCGAGGTGGAGTGGGCTAGTTGCAGTAGGGCTTGGCGTCCGTGGGCAAAGTGAGCAGCGCAAGTGGAGGTTGCGGGCCAGCAACTGAGGGTGCTAGGGACCCAGCGTCGGTGGGAGCGGTAGGGTTGCGTGGCAGGCTTGACTCCGCCGGATTGGACAGGGCTTGGGCTGTTCGGTGGTAGGTGCCCAGCCGCGTGGTGCCCGTAGGGAAGGAACTGATAGTGGAGGCTTACCCTCTTGATGCGGGTGGCGGAGGTGCGGCGGCGTCTCCAGAGGCCTGGAGAGGTCCCTGGTCTGCGGCTGGGTGCCGGCTGATGCAGGGTGCTAGACGGCCCGAAGCAGCCCCCGGGTAGGGCTGCCGGGTGCGGGCAGCTGGGTGTCGATAGCAGGATACTGGTGGCCTGAGGTGGACTGAGAGCCAGTGGGGAGAGCTCCAGGGAGACGGGCAGCTTGGCGGGCTGGGTGGTGGAGCAGCAGTCCACCGTGGGGTCGAGCCGGTTCCTGGTGGTCAGCGGTGGTCAGCGAGGACCCAGGGCTGATGGGGAGGGCCCTGGGGAGGCAGGCGGGTCGGCGGGACCTGGGGGACGGAGCGGTGGTGGTCCGGGCGGATGTCCAGCGATCCGGGTCGGCCACGGCAAAAATCGAGGTCGTGGCTTCAGGTGCGAGGTAGGCCGCAATCCCCGGAGCTCTGGGAAAAGGTCTTCCTTGGTGGCCAGGCAGGGACCGGAGTGTCGTAGGGGCCCTGCTAGGGTCCGCTGAGGCCCGGATGGCAGCGGATTGGGGCCAGGAGCGTAGGAGCTCAGGAGCTCACTGATGTGCGTCCGCTCCCACTCTCATCAGACCCTTTTTAATCATTTAAAAAACATTTAATCCATTTAATAAACCAAATATTAAAAAAAAAGACTAAACTCTAGGCAGATATAAAACACACAGATTAATGCAGTGCTATAATCATTAATACATTATTAAATGTATTTTTAAATGCAAGCAGTGTAAGTACCTGACATTCATCTAATATCAGTTACTTGCACTCCCTGTAAATCAGAGTTGCAGTGTGAGAAGCAGCAGCACAAGGAGTTTATATGTTGCCAAGAAGCATGCAGATAGCAGGAGAAAGCAGAGTAACAGAGAGGTGAGTTCATCACTGTGCTACTTCTCCTTTGACTGTCCAGTCACAGGCTGATAGCAGGTACAAGGCGATCTGGGCTCAGAGAAAGTGAGTTGAAGGACATTTAGCAGCTGAGAATATCTAGTGGCAAACAAAAATACTGCAGGGGGGAATCTCTTTTAAGCTGAATATTGCAACAAAAGCTACTTTTGTTGTTCTATCCTTTAATTGGCTTATCATTTTATCTTATTTCTGTCTGAAGTTCCACTGTAATTACTTTTTTTCACCCACAGAGTTTAGTTTTAACTTTGTGTAATATGATTAAGTGAACTAATCCTGTTGAACTACCTGGGTCTGCCAATATCATTTTTTTTGTTGCGGAGTCAACTGGTGGATTTTTATCACTACAACGAGAGAGTTGAACTGACAGCACTTTTGATTGTCTTTATTAAAAATATGTTCTTTTCAACAAGATTTTTCTTCCCCTGCTTACTAAAGGAAGATCAGCTGTGCGTGGCAGTCTTAGAGAAAACCTCAGAAGAGATATAAACCTATCATAACAAGTTTCCCAATATCAGAAGTTTGTAAAGACTGGCTCCTCCTGAGATTTTCCTGACTCCAGATATGACGCTTCATCTTGTTTGTGCTCTTCTCCCTCCCAATAAAAGTACGTTTCTCAAGTTTGCAGCTGACAAAGCCACTACGGCGCAACAAAATGACAAATCAGGCCGGTCAGGAAATGAATATGATGGATGAGTTTGGAAGAATGTAGTGAAGATAGCGCTTAAATATCTAATACAGGACCTATGAAGTGGATTTTCTTTTTCGTATAATTATGCCATTTTTAGGCTAGCAAAAAATAGTCTTAAAGTGAGCTTTTGTTTTACCTATACATGGTAAAGCAACTAAAGAGCGAGGTCTGCTTATGCAGTAAGGGCTCACTAAACTTCAAAAAATGCTGTGTCTGTTGTGGAGAATGCAAACACTGTACCACAACCTGCTGGGTCATTGTGCTGCTTCTCTCTCTCCAATTCTGAGCTCTACTGTACAGTGAAATGCAAGAGACTGATATCAAGATAAATTCAGATATGTACACAGTTTGCAATAAAAAAATAAATTTAGGATTTGTTTACACCTTCGTTTTTCTGCATACCACCACACATGTGTGGTATGAATAGGGCACAAAGAAATTATTGTGTTCTGTGTGCTTTGTTCACTTCATATATACTATGTAAAATATCGTATTGTCTCGATATTTTCTTAACGTGTATTGATGAGAAATGTTCAGATAGAAAGTCCTTCCACTTCTTGCGTAAACTCAAAAAGATGATTTAATTATAACATTGCATAAAATTAGAAATAAAATATTGGCATACAGAATGTTTAAATAATGTCCAAAAAATATAGTTAAGTTCTTGATAATAAGATTGTATATATGTATATGTGTGTATGTGTGTGTGTGTCTCTCAAGGCTTCAAGCAATGTGTGCCTGAAACTCAAACCTTTGTTCTGTTCTTGAAAGAGCAATCCAGCCCCCACCTTCCTAAAAATGGGTTGGTATTCTCTTGTAGTCCCACTAAGATAATTGACACCAACAGGAGGTATTAAAACAAAACCTCCAATGTACTTCTCTCAAAGTCTGAGTGTAACTTTATCTCTTACATAGATGGGGGAGAATGGGGGAAGGTATAGCTAATTGCTCTCATACGTGGCTTGAATGTAAAGGAAAAACCCAAAATATGTATATTCACAGACTATGAAGTCTAATTCCTTACTTTTCCCAATCTAGAACAAATATAAATATAATAACTCAATTATTCTATTAAGATCCAACTCATTCATACTTATGTTAGTACTGTTAATAAGAAGATATTAGATATTGGGTTAAGGAAAGCTTCTAACATACTATATTGCCAAAAGTATTAAGGCACCTCTCCAAATCATTGGATTCAGGTGTTCCAATCACCCCCACGACCATAGGTATATAAAGTCATTCACCTAGGCATGCAGACTGCTTCTACAAACATTTGTGAAAGAATGGGTCTCTCTCAGGAGCTCAGTGAATTCAAGCGTGGTACCGTGATAGGTTGCCACCTGTGCAATAAGTCCATCCATGAAATTTCCTTGCTGCTAAATATTCCACGGTCAACTATTAGTGGTATTATAAAAAAAGTGGAAGCAACTGGGAACAACAGCAACTCAGCCACAAAGTGGTCGGCCACGTAAAATTACAGAGCAGGGTCAGCACATGATAAAGTGCACAGTGCACAGAAGTCACCAACTGTCTGCAGAGTCAATAATTAAAGACCTCCAAACTTCAGATTAGCACAACAGTGCATAGAGAGCTTCATGAAATGGGTTTCCATGGCCGAGCAGCTGAATCCAAGCCTTACATCACCAAGTGCAATGCAAAACATCGGATAAAGTGGTGTAAAGCACGCCGCTGCTGGACTCTAGAGCAGTGGAGACGTGTTCTCTAGAGTGATGAATCATGTTTCTCTGTCTGGCAATCCGATGAACGTATCTGGGTTTGTTGGTTGCCAGGAGAATGGTACTTGCCTGACTGCATTGTGCAAAGTGTAAAGTTTGGTTTAGGGGGGGATGATGGTGTGGGGTTGTTTTTCAGGGGTTGGGCTTGGCCCCTTAGCTTCAGTGAAGAAAACTCTTAAGGTGTCAACATAACAAGACATTTTGGACAATTTCATGTTCCTAACTTTGTTGGAAGAGTTTGGGGATGGCCTCTTCCTTTTTCAACATGACTGCGCACCAATACACAAAGCAAGGTCCATAAAGACATAGATGAGCGTGTTTGGGGTGGAGGAACTTGACTGGGCTGCACAGAATCCTGACCTCAACCCAATAGAACACCTTTGGAATGAGTTAGAGTGGAGACTGTGAGCCAGACCTTCTATCAGTGCCTGACCTCATAAATGCGCTTCTGGAAGAATGGTCAAACATTCCCATAGACAAATTCCTAAACCTTGTGGACAGCCTTCCCAGAAGAGTTGAAGCTGTTATAGCTGCAAAGGGTGGGCCAATTCTATATTGAACCCTACGGACTAAGACTGGAATGTCATTAAAGTTCATGTGCATGTAAAGGCAGGCGTCCCAATCCTTTTGACAATATACCATAGAATATGTTTGGTGATATGCAGAAAAATGCAACACAGCAAACATTATGTGAACCAGAGTTGCCACCACCCCTATAACTTTTTTTGCTGACAAAACTTTGAAAATTTACTGTCAGAGCACATTTTGTTTTACTAACAACCTAATAGAAAGAGAATTGATAAAAAATATCAGTATGTGAACATTAAAAATACCCATAACAATCTGTTTGACTTTACAATGCAAAAGCCAAAACAGTATGACAAATTTGAGCATAACTAGGATTATGAAAGACCTGGGGAACTCTGGGATGAAACAGAAAAACAAATCCTGTGGTGCACGTAGCACACCGGCAAACAGTTATCTTGTTCAGGTTGCACTTTAGAAAGGGAGTGGCTTAAAGAGGGATGATTAAATAGAGCCTGAGCCTAGTCGCTGTATACACTACACGTCTATGCCACAGTCCTTGTACTCACAAAACACTCTTAACTACGGTGCCAAAAGTCTCACAGAAGCACATAAACATCAGGACAAAAGATCATTTTAAAAAAAAAATCACTTTTTTTCAATTAGATTTGCTTTTCTACACACAAAAATAGATTACTTTGTCAGTATGAACCTATCTTAAAGAAGAACTTCATTAAAACCAGCAACTGTTGAGACAATGAGCACTTATGGGCAACGTACAAAATACTGTTCAGAACTCAGGAGTCAGGAGTAAGTAACATACAACACGGTATATAGAGTGCACAAGTTACGGTGGGGTAGTGAATACAAGTGAGGGAAAGAGGGGGGAAGTAGGGAGGGATAGACAAAAGGTAGGGGGGTCCCAGCAGCAGTGGGGGTGTTGAATAGGTGCAGCGTGATGCAGCAGCAAACAACACACAACATACAACAGAGTCCTTGTTTGCAGAAAACTATGTATTGCAGAACTTGTAATACTCACATCAGTTAGAACAGGGAGTCAGGGGTGAGTACGCCTGAGCAGGAGACAGCACCTGTCAAGGAGAGCAGAGTGAAGCCTGGCTGGTCCAACCCAAAAGGGAGCTTGCTGAGTGGCTTACAAAGGTCTTACACTTTCCCTACTCCTCTGGAACCTTTCCCTAATGCTAGTGCTGTCCCTTTACAGACGGGTGCTCTGTCCCAACACTAGTCAACTCACATAATCTGTGCCAAAACCTAGGGGCAGGAACTTAAAAAGATTCTGCATGACCCAAGATGGGCACCAAGGTCACCTGGATCCAGCCCCTGGGATCCCTTAGTTTAACAGCGGCCTGCAATTGCTTTTGGCTTGAGGCCTGCAGCAGTTCATGACTATGCTTGAAGCGGTCACACCCCCAGTATTTCCAGTCTTCATTTGAGTCCCTCCTTAGTGGATTCTCACCCTTGGAGAGGCGTGCCAGTTCTTGTGTGAATATGAACATCTCCTGCTTCATTGATGTCAGGTCCTGAGTGAGCTCCCTGAGGATGATCTTCATGGTCAAACAGGGAGATGCGGCCAGGGCTTCCTCCCTCAGTGGTAGTATTTCCTGTCTTTTAGTCAACATTTCCGTTGCTTCTGAGTCCTTCTGCTCTCACGGTACCGCCTCCACTACATACTGACACTACATGTAATTGTAGGAGAGGGTGGGTTGTGTTTTTATTTGCTCCTGCAGGGCTCTCCTCACATAAACTGGTCTCTAAATAGTTTGTCTGAGGCAGCGATATTGGCATTGTCTTGCAAGGCCTTCTTTTCTATGCACTTCCACAGATTATGGAGGGCTACCACAAAATGGGTGAGGCTTTCATCTTGTCTGTGAATGAAGAACTTTTGCCCCAGCTCTGGGACTGTCACATTTTCCCTAAACAAACCAACCAGGCATTCCATGATCTGTTCCAGGCTGGACCAAGCATCCTCCTGGCAGAACCATCACTGGTCTGTGGACCTGATCTTCAAGGGAGAAATTCATGTATTGCAGAACTTGTAATACAGTACAACAACCCGGTGGGAATACTGTGGAGCTCACATTGCTTAGAACATAGAGTCAGCGATGAGAAGGCCTGAGCTGGAGACAGCGCCTGTCAAGGAGAGTTGAGTGCGGCCTGGCAGGTCCAACCCAAAAGGGAGCTTGCTGAGTGACTGATGAAGGCCTTACACTTTTCCTACTCCTCTGGAATCTCTCCCTAATGCTAGTGCATTCCCTGACAGATGGGTGCTCTGTCCCTACACTAGCCAAACTCACAAAAAGACTTAAACAGACTTTGTGTGAACCAAGATGGCCACCAAGGTCAACTGGATCCAGTGTAGCCAATCGGAACACTGCCCCAGGGAACTGAGGAAATCATAGAGACACCCAGTTTCTCTTGACTTCCTCCTCCAGCTGCATTGCCATTCTGGACGAGTGGCACCTGCAATGAAGAATCTAGACTGCACCTCCCTAAAGGTGGGTTTTCAAGGACCCATACCACTCAACAGATTACAACTCTGCCGCCCAGGACATCATGGTCTCACATGTCAGAGCCAGGCAATTTAAATTTGAATCAGCTGGCTCTGATACTGTGTATACGCTGTGTTTACAATTAAGGAAATAAGTATTTGATCCACTGCTGATTTTGAATGTTTGCCCACTCACAAAGAAATGATCAGTCTAAAAATCGAATGGTAGGTGTATTGTAACACTGAGAGACAGAATAGCAACAAAAAATTCAAAAGAAATGCATGTCTAACAAATTATGCATTGATTTGCATGTTCATGAGGGAAATAAGTATTTGATCCCCTATCATTCAGCAGGATATCTGGCTACCAGGTGTCTTTCATACAGGTAACAAGCTGAGATTAGAAACAGTCTTTTAAAGGGAGTGCTGCTAATCTCATTTTCTTACCTGTATAAAAGACACTTGTCCACAGGAGCAATGAAGCAATCAGATTCCAAACTCTCCACCATTGCAAATACCAAAGAGCTGTCCAAGGATGTCAGAGACAAGATTGTAGACCTACACAAGGCTGGACTGGGCTACAAAACTATAGCCAAGCAACTTGGTGAGAAGGTGACAACAGTTGGTGCAATCATTTGCAAATGGAAGAAACACAAAACCCTGGTTTCCTCTCACACTCCAAAGACATGCTGGTAGGTTCATTGGATCCTGTCTAAATTGCCCCTAGTATGTGTATGTATAAATGTAAGTTAGGGACCTTAGATTGTACGCCCCTTGAGGGTTAGGGTCTGATGTGAATGTACAATATATATATATGTAAAGCGCTGCGTAAATTGACGGCGCTATATAAGTACCTGAAATAAATAAAACAACTGTCAGTCTCCCTAGGTCTGGTGCACCATGCAAGATGGAGTGTCAATGATAATGAGAACAGTGAGGAATCATCCCAGAACTACACGTGAGAATCTTCTCAATGATCTCCAGGAAGCTGGGACCACAGTCACCAAAAAAAAATTGGTAACACACTACGCCAACAAGGATTGAAATTATGCAGTGCCCGCAAGGTCCCTCTGTTCAAGAAAGCACATGTCTAGGGCCATCTGAAGTATGCTATTGAACATCTGAATGATGCAGAGGAGGACTGGTTGAAAGTCTTCTGGTCAGATGAGACCAAAATCAAGCTCTTTGGCATCAACTCAACTCGTCTTGTTTGGAGGAGGAGGAATGCTACCTATGACCCCAAGAACACCATCCCAACTGTCAAATATGATGGTGGAAACATTCTGCTTTGGGGGTGTTTTTCTGCTAAGGGAACAGAAAAACTGCACCGCATCAAAGGGACGATGGACAGGGCAATGTACTGTCAAATCTTGGGTTAGAACCTTCTTCCCTCAGCCAGGGCATTGAAAATGGGTCGTGGATGGGTGTTCCAGCATGACAATGACCCAAAACACACAGCCAAGGCAACAAAGGAGTGGCTCAAGAAGAAGCACATTAAGGTCCTGGAGTGGCCTAGCCAGTCTCCAGACCTTAATCTGATTGAAGGGAGCTGAAAGTTCGAGTTGCCAAACGTCAGCCACCAAACCTTAATGACTTGGAGAGGATCTGCCAAGAGGAGTGGGCCAAAATCCCTCCTGAGATGTGTGCAAACCTGGTGACCAATTACAGGAAACGTTTGACCACTGTGATTGCCAACAAGGGATTTGCCACCAAGTACTAAGTCATGTTTTGTGACGGGGATCAAATACTTATTTCCCTCATGAACATGCAAATCAGTGCATAATTTGTTAGACATGCATTTCTTTTGAATTTTTTGTTGCTATTCTGTCTCTCAGTGTTACAATACACCTACCATTCGATTTTTAGACTGATCATTTCTTTGTGAGTGGGCAAACATTCAAAATCAGCAGAGGATCAAATATTTATTTCCTTCACTGTATGTATTGGCGGAGGGGACTTTTATACTGGTGCTGCTCCTGTCAACCAACATATGCAGACAGGAGCAAAACACCCCATTTTTATAAACGTCTATAAATTAACAGAGGGTTGGCATCACTGGTGTTAACAAACCCTAAATGATGTACAACATATTATTCCAAAAAGACCTGCATTAGTTTCTTTAATATCTGTCTGGTCCTCCTTTATTGCTTCCAGATTTGATATGGGTTACCTTACATATCCCACAAGTCTTTTCTTTAATAACATTGATGTTGCACTCTGAGAAATGAATTCCAAACTTTCTTTGTGATGTCTCAGCGTTTCTCCAACTTTTTCTCATCAAATTAAACAACCCACACAACATCAGTGCAGAATTTGTTCAATAATTAATAATGTTTGTCTCCTAATAATCAACAATATGAAACATTAAAAGACACTTCTTCAAAACAAATATACTAGTATTGGGAGGGAGAGAATCCACCCATTAGGGAGGCAAACCTGTTGTGGGACAATATATACGGCTGATTGGGAAATGGCTATCTTCCCTTTTGATCGCATCATGTGGACAGACCTGATTTATTTAATTTTAACCCCCCCCCCCCCTTTTCTATGGTCATTGCGAATTTTAAGTCCCATTTTATTCTATCTTATTGTATTTTATCTGACGTTGCTCTATTTTATTTATTAAAGTGTATTATTTGTATTTGTCCATATGACTGACATATGGATGTTTTATACAGTTGTGTTCAAAATAATAGCAGTCAGACATCACTAACCTGATCAATCACTGTTTTTGGTAGAAATGATATTTCTAAATGAAATAATTTACTAGCAGGTGTAGTAGAGTAATAGAAATCCAACAGACCCAACAGTCATGACATGCATGCTGCTGATTCTGTGTAATTGAATCACTAATTGAAAGGGGCATGTTCAAAATAATAGCAGTGTGGAGTTCTATTAGTGAGGTCATTCATTCTTTGAAAAACAGGTGGCAATTATTGCCCTTATTTAAGGAAGGAAGGCAGCAAATGTTGTACATGCTGGTTACAGTGCATTTCTCAATGAAATTCTGAGGAAAATGGGTCGTTCCAGACATTGTTCAGAAGAACAGCGTACCTTGATTAAAAAGTTGATTGGAGAGGGGAAAACATATAAAGAAGTGCAGAAAATGATAGGCTGCTCAGCTAAATTGATCGCAAATGCTTTAAAATGGCAACCAAAACCTGAAAGACGTGGAAGAAAGCGAAAAACTACCATTCGAATGGATAGAAGAATAGCCAAAATGGCAAGGACTCAGCCAACAATCGGCTCCAGGAAGATCAAAGAAGGTCTAAAGTTACCTGTGAGTACTGTTACAATTAGAAGATGCCTATGTGAAGCCAAGCTATCTGCAAGAAGCCCCCGCAAAGTCCCTTACCCTTATACAACTAAATATTAATGAAGTGATTCAAAGGAAAGCAAAATCTTCAAACATTTTTCAGTTTATATAGTGAATGTTTGAGTTTGTAAAGAAGAATACAAACACTGCTATTTTTTGAACAGTCTAATATTCACTTTTCTTCAATTTTTTTAGAGGAAAAACACAAATTTGATATATTTTTCTTCATGTTTTGATTTGGAATAGAATGTGTAGTGTTCCTAATGCATTTGTGTGTATGGAAATACAAGCTATTAGAAGGATTTTGAGCTTTATTCACTTTTTTCAACACACTGCTATCATTTTGAACACAACTCTATGTATGTTCTTCACCTTTGGTTATTGTCATTTATCCATGTGATTATTTTATTTCCTCTGTGTATTGTTTTTATGAAAGTATTTAATGTACACATTTGTATTTATTTACAATAATAACCATGATCACCAAGTATTGTTATTGACACCATATCACAGAAGCATTAATTTATATATTATTTAATTATACCTTTTGGACCATACTTCCGATACCAGAAACAGGAGATATGGACTTTTACTTTATAACTATACCTTTATCTCATATACATGGTAATTATGTATATGAGCAAATATTATGCACCACAGAACCTTATTTAAATAGTGTATTTCTCCCTAGTGATCATCGTTAAACAAATGCGGCTCTTGTCTTCGTGCTGTACATTTGGAATAAACACCTCCTGTTATAAGGATAATACACTATCTGGCCTCCTCTTTTTGGGGCTTCTTGTGAGCTGTTAACACCCACAGAGCGGCTGTACCGAGTGTGACAGTGGATACCAGGCAGTGAGTGGCACCTGACCAGACCAGACCATAAAGGGACCTCCAGTTTTCTGAGAGTGGTATTTCTATTTACAGTTTGATTGCGTATCTGGTGAGTGCGCAATCTTATTACATGATATCACATCACCACAATACCGGATCAGATCACTGGATTTTGAAGATCACCAGGATCTTTCATGCACCTTAAATGTGGACTATTATTTGATAATACGTCTGGCACATTGCACTTTATTGGTCACCATTAAGTGCCATAGTTATCACTTTGCATCTCACTTTATACAAGCAGTTTGTCACTGGATTTTCATGCTCATCTATGATGCGTTTTTTATGATACATATATGTAATTATTATTTTTGAAACGGACACGTTTTCATATCACCAAGTCACTTTATTTTAGTGTGCTTCTGTTATTTGTTATAAGTGCAAAAATTTGCCTTTTAGATATTTATATTGATATTTAGCGCTACACCCTGCTTTTATTATTTCATTGGAGGTTTTATATGGTACCTTTTGGTGTTTAGCAGCTCTTTTAGGTTTTAAGCGCTCGCGTGCTCTTTTGTTTACTGTTGTGGGACATTATTGATGATAGTTATTGATGATAGTATACAATTGAAATTACATGAGATCAAAAGAAATGAGAATTACTTTGCTGGTTTTTTTATTACACTTTTTAAATATTTTATTTTAAATATTTTATTTCTGTTATTTACGTTGCTTTGACTAAAGTGGTCACTCTTTTCTTAAAGTAGAACTAAAGGCACTATTCTTTTTTCATTTTGGATAGAGTTAGGGAAGGATATTAACCACTTGCCTACTGGGCACTTAAACCCCCTTCCTGTCCAGGCCAATTTTCAGCTTTTAGCGCTGTCACACTTTGAATGACAATTGCACGGTCATGCAACACTGTACCCATATGAAATTTTTATAATTTTTTTCACACAAATAGAACTTTTTTTTGGTGGTATTTAATCTTCACTGGGTGTTTTATTTTTTGCTATATAAACAAAAAAATGCAAAATATTTGAGAAAAAAAAAGCTTTTCTTTCTTTCTATTATAAAATTTTGCAAACAGGTAATTGTTCTCCTTCACTGATGTGCATTGATGAGGCTGCACTGATAGGCAGCACTGATGGGCACTCATAGGCGGCACTGATGAGGTGGCATGGATAGGCAGCACTGATGGGCACTGATAGGCAGCACTGATGGGCACTGATAGGTGGCACTGATGGGCAGCACTGATGGGCACTGATGGGTGGCACTGACTGACAGTACTGACTGGCGGCACTTTTGGGCACTGATGGGTGGTACTACTGGGCAGCACTGATGGGTGGCACTGATGGGGGGCACTGCTGGGCACTGGTGGGTGGCAATGCTGGGCACAGGTGGATGGCACTGATGGGAATTGATGGGCACAGGTGGGTGGCACTGGTGGGTGGCCATGCTGCGCACTGACCATAAGGGCACTGATCATCACTGATCATATTAGTTTGGTTTATTGTAAGATACAGTAAGAACTGTATATATATATATATATATATATATATATACAGTGAGGAACAGAGGTATTTGAACACCCTGCTATTTTGCAAGTTCTCCCACTTAGAAGTCATGGGGGGGGTCTGAAATTCACATTGTAGGTGCATTCCCACTCTGAGAGACAGAATTTAAAAAAAAAAATTCATGAAATCACATTGTATGATTTTTAAAGAATTTATTTGTCTTGCACTGCTGAACATAAGTATTTGAACACCTGAGAAAATCAGTGTTAATATTTGGTACAGAAGCCTTTGTTTGCAATTACAGAGGTCAAACATTTCCTGTAGTTCTTGACCAGGTTTGCACACACTGCAACAGGGATTTTGGCCCACTCCTCCACACAGATCTCCTCTAGATCTGTCAAGTTTCGGGGCTGTCGCTGAGCAACACGGAGTTTCAGCTCCCTCCAAAGATGTTCTATTGGATTTAGGTCTGGAGACTGGCTAGGCCACTCCAGAACCTTGATATGCTTCTTACGGAGCCACTCCTTGGTTATCCTGGCTGTGTGCTTCGGGTTGTTGTCATGTTGGAAGATCCAGCCATGACCCATCTTCAATGCTCTGACTGAGGGAAGGAGATTGTTGCTCAAAATCTCACAATAAATGGCCCCATTCATCCTCTCCTTAATACAGTGCAGTCGTCCTGTTCCCTTTGCAGAAAAGCACCCCCAAAGCATGATGTTACCACCCCCATGCTTCACAGTAGGGATGGTGTTCTTGGGATGCAACTCATCCTTCTTTTTCCTCCAAACACAACGAGTGAAGTTTAGACCAAAAAGTTCTACTTTGGTCTCATCTGACCACATGACTTTCTCCCATGCCTCCTTTGGATCATCCAGATGGTCATTGGCAAACTTCATACGAGCCTGGACATGTGATGACTTGAGCAGGGGAACCTTCCATGCAATGCATGATTTGAAACCATGACGGCGTAGTGTTCTACCGACAGTTACCTTTGAAACTGTGGTCCCAGCTCTCTTCATGTCATTGAACAGCTCCTCCCTTGTAGTTCTGGGCTGATTCCTCACTTTTCTTATCATCAGTGATACCCCACAAGGTGAGATCTTGCATGGAGCCCCAGTCCAAGGGAGACTGACAGTCGTCTTTAGCCTCATCCATTTTCTAACAATTGCTCCAACAGTTGATCTATTTTCACCAAGCTGCTTGGCAATTGCCCCGTAGCCCTTTCCAGCCTTGTGGAGGTCCACAATTTTGTCTCTGGTGTCTTTTGACAGCTCTTTGGTCTTGCCCATGGTAGTAGTTGGCATCTGACTGACTGTGGGGTGGACAGGTGTCTTTAAAGAGCTCAGACAGGTGCTACTAAGTTAGATTAATGAGTGGAGTAGAGGCAGGGGCGGACTGACCATTTGGAAACTTGGGCACTGCCCGAGGGCCCGGGGTCAGTAGGGGGCCCCATGAGATGCTCCTGGTACCTTTTTCATAGGCTTTTTTGAGTTTGGGCAAGGACACAGGGGCCCCATGATCCCCTATTGCCCAGGGGCCCCATGAGTTGTCAGTCCGCCCCTGAGTAGAGGTGGACTTTTTAAAGGCACAGTAACAGGTCTTTGAGAGACAGAATTCTTGCTGTTTCTTAGGTGTTCAAATACTTATGTTCAGCAGTGCAAGACAAATAAATTCTTTAAAAATCATACAATGTGATTTCCTGTTTTTTTTTTTTAATTCTGTCTCTCAGAGTGGGAATGCACCTACAATGTAAATTTCAGACCCCTCCATGATTTCTAAGTGGGAGAACTTGCAAAATCGCAGGGTGTTCAAATACTTCTGTTCCTCACTATATATACAGGGTGCAGCAACATAACCTCCTTTTTTCAAAATGCAATAAAACCCATTTTATGAATCAGAATTGCTTTTATTGTCTTTAATAATGTAGGTACATAAGTTCTGTTTTACACAGTTTTGAAAATCATATCAGGTAGGTGACGCCCCCCATTGTCCATACACTGAATAAGCCGATTTCTGGTGTTTTTCATGACCTTTACCAGCATAGCAGCGGGTATCTTGGCAATTTCTGCGCGGATGTTGGCCTTCAGGTCTTGTAGGGTCCTTGGACGGTTTTCATAAATGCGGGATTTCAAAAAAACCCACAAAAAAAAGTCGCAAGGGGCCAAATCGGGGGGGCGGGCTGGCCACTCCAAATGATGAGATGAGGCGCTCCGGGAAGTGTTCCCTTAAAACAGCCATTGATGCTCTTGAAGTGTGAGCCGTTGCTCCGTCCTGTTGGAACCAAATGTCCCCTAAGTCCAATTCATCAAGTCGTGGAAAAACAAATTCCTCCAACATGTTCACATACCGGTCTGAATTCACTGTCACTGTGACCTCATTTTCTTCAAAGAACCAGGGACCAATAATCCCAGCTGAGGCAATTGCACACCACACTGTGACTTTAGATGAATGCAAAGGCCTTTGATGCAATTCTCGAGGATTGGTGTCGGCCCAGTAGCGCATGTTCTGTTTGTTGACGCATCCAGTCAAGTGAAAATGGGCTTCATCACTGTAAAAAACAATTGCGTCCTCAGGGACGTTTTCGAGTACTGCCTCACATGCATTCCTCCGAGAATTGAAGTCGCGTTCGGAGAGTTCCTGCACAATCGCCAACTTGTACGGATGGTAATGAAGGTCATCGTGAAGAATGCGCCTCACTGAACGATCCGAAAGTCCAAGGGCAGACGCATGTTAGTGCGCAGAACGCTGCGGGGATCACAAGATTGAAGCTCTCACTGCTTTGATGTTCTCAGGTGATCTGATGGGTCGAGGGACTCCAGCTCTTCGTCTTGTCGTACTCGCGGTTTGTCTAAACGTAGTGACCCACGTAACAATTGATTTCCGGTCCGGGACACGGCCCAACGGGGCTACATTGAAGCGATGTTCGAAGGCGCATTGGGTTACGATCACAGAAAATCCGTTCGAAAAGTAGGCCTCTACGGCAAACGCACGCTGCTCACTGTTCCAATGCATGATGATGACTGACCTGGAAGAGAACAAAAACTTTAGAACTACGCCTGTCGCCTGAGACCACTCCCGCCCCGCTATGGCCGCTACAGCCTGAATGGCACGCATTTCAAAAAAGGAAGTTATGTTGCTGCACCCTGTATAATATATCCCACACAGAAAGAGATGATGGGGGTTGAAGTAATAAAGCAACAACTTGGCAGGAGGTGGAGACTGTCTATCTTACAATAAACCAAACTAAAATGATTAGTTATGGACTCAACCAGGACTCTGGGGTCTGGTCCTTCATTTGGTCTGGTTCTTCATTTGTGCTTCTCAATGTCCTTTTTAGGACTTACCAGGCTATTTTCACAGTGAAAGAGGGAGGTTAATATTGATTATGAGCATTCCAATAATTTCCTCCTCTGGGCTGCATAACACTTCTCACTTGCAATATAGTTGCATCAAGTTGCAATATAATTATATAATATGATTGCAATAGCATCAAGTTGCAATATAAGGAACATTCCTTTAATGAGGACTTTACTCTCTGTACGCTGGAATTTCAAATGCGGAGCTGTGCTGGTCATCATGGGACAATATTGATGTTCATACAGGGTCTAATTATGTTCCCCAAATCTACAAGGGGGAACGATGTGAAATCTGTGGAGTGTGGTGATTTTTGTTTTGTTTTTTCATGTTTTTAATGATGTTTTCATTAAAGAAGTCGTTTATGAGTTCTTTGACCATCTGCTGACTAATTTATGCTTAGATTAATATAATAACCAAAAACCCCAGAGTCCTGGTTGAGTCCATAACTAATGATTTTAGTTTGGTTTTTTATTGGATCTTTGATTGAGGACTCCCAAACCACACATTGTTTCTAGACCTTGAGACTTTTACTTTGGGAGGTATTATAATAGACTGTCTATCTTGCACCTCGCTACAGTACAAGAAGCCAATCTGGTAATGGCCTGAAGAGATATGCTGATAGTAAGAAAAATTCAGTAACAGAGAGATGAGCTCTTCATAATGCTGCCTCTCCTTTCACTATCCAGTCACAGGCTGGCCCAGGATTACCTGGACTCAGAGGAAGTTGGTTGAATTATGCTGGCTATCAAACAGAGGACATCTTGAGGGTGAAACTGAATACTGAATTTGAATATTGCAGAAAAAGCTGTTTTGTTAATGTTTTGTAATTTTGTTATTTTTGTCTACAGTTTTGCTTTAACAAATAGAGAGCTGTGTTTATTTGTGCTTTTTATATGTGCCTTGAGTTAGTCTTAAATATTATTAAGGACTGATGCCTAAAAAATAGATCATACTGACTATTGTCATAGGGGGCAGTCTATTGCAATGTTAGTAATGTGTGCATTCAAATTCTGAGCTGTCAGGGATTTTGTGTCAGTTTCCTACAAAAAAAAAAAAACATTTTGAGTTTGTCACCCTGCTTCTTATATAGGGTCTGGTGGATCACAAGACTAGATGCTTTACTTAAATATATTTTAGAAGATAAAACAATTCCCATATATGTATTTGAACTTCAAATTTAGCTGCTCAGCTGGAATTGCCCTTTACATTTCATTCCATCTTAATGCATCTCAGCTTAGAAAATCTTTTTTTTTTCTTAACTCAAACATTTTATACATTCAGGACAAGTTGGACTAGTCTTTTCTTATTGTAGGATTCTCTTTGATTATTTTTTCAGGTCACCTTACCTTTGGGAATTACAATAAAAAATATTCCTTCTGGAGAGAGACCAGGAGAAACACGAAATGGTGCCCCAGATACACTAATGATCCTATCTAACAAAGGGCTGTCACTGGGGGTCTATTCATCAAACCCCTTGTGTAATTAGTAGATACTGCTTTTTACTAATTGGTCTATTTGGCTAAAAGGAGCTGCACATTAGCTTGCAATTTTCGCCATCCTAATAAAGAGGCATTACTGCTTTTAGCGATAAAGTCATTTCCATACAAGGTTACACTTTTCTTTTATGTAGGACAGAGGTTACATATAGGGGCATTGCTAGAATTGTGAAAGTCCTGGAGTACCTCTGGCAACCCAAAGAAGACAATGATGCAGGGTGGGAAGCAAAAAGTGGGTGTGGTCACTCTGTACTGTCAATGTGAGGGGCTTAACAGGGCAAAGTCAAAGAGAACCAGAGCCTGCTCACTGTATACATAACACACAAATGCCATAATCCTAATACCACCAAAAACAAAACATGCTTTAATTACTATCTCACAGACACATATATACTTCAGCACAATCATTTTTAAAAATGGCAACACTTTAATTTCATATACTTTGCATTTCTTTTTTAAAGATGATATTTATTGTTTTCATATAAAGAATCATTACAAATACAAATACAAGTACAATAAACACCTTTTACCATTAAGTCCTCATGCACACTAGATGTTTTTACAGCTGCTTATTTTGACTTTTGGAGTTTTTTTCTACAGCCAATAAACTCCCCAGCATGTTATCCTATGTGTCCATGCACACATAGGCTTTATTCAGCGTTTTTGGCATAGGCATTTTTTGACTGGAAAAAAAAACAGAACTAGTGGGTTTCTAGAGGAGTTTTTTAGCTGTAAAAATTCTCTAATTCTAGAAAACACGGAAAAACACGGCTAAAAGCTAATACAAAAACACTGAAAAACATGCATTTTTAACGCGACTTTACACAGCTAATGCTACCAGTGTTATTAAAATGCCCAGTGTGCATGGAACCTAACAGTGTCCTGCAAGTTGTACAATCATTAACCGGTTCCCACCCGGCCAATAGCACAAAGGCGGCCGGCAAAACACTTTGTCCCTCCGGGTGGACGCTATATGGCGTCCTTTCAGGCAAGAGCAGTGTGCCTTCCCGCAGGGCCGATCTGCGGCGTGATCTGTCACCGGCCGTGTACCTCGGAAACGGCCGATGACAGATCTGGGTACCGGCCCCGTTTCCAGTACCATGTGACCTGCTGTGACCAATCACAGCAGGTCACATGACAGTTGTATACAATGGATGGCTTCCTTTCATGCCATCCATTGTATACTAGTGTGTCTAGCTGTGAATGGTCACAGCGATCACATGCACAAGCTGGGCCAATCACAGCCCAGCTGTGTCATGTGAATAGCCATGGCCAAATCACAGCTAAGCACAAAAAAAAAAAAACCCTGAATGAATTGATGTCATTCAGGTAAATGCTTGCTTATAGCAAAGTAATTTTTTGCTATAAGCAAATTGTGTAAAAAAAAAAAATAAGTAAATACTGATCATTTCCCCAAAGTAGTACAATATTACTATGGTAACATTATACTACGTTGGTCATAGTGAAATATGAAAAAAAATCTTTAAAAAAGAGAAAAAAATGTAATAAAAAAATAAAACTAATAAAAAAATAAAAATAATTATCAATATTTTTTTTCATACTATTACCAGTCAGTGTCCCTGATCACCGCCATGCCAGTTATATGATGACACTGTACTGCACTGGTGACAGTATGTAAAAAAAAAAATTGTGAAAATAATTTTTTTAATTGTTTAATTTTCCCAAAAATTATGACAAAAAAATTACAACTTCAAAATACGTCGGACTGTCTACTTTGCAAAAAGTGGTCATTTTGAGGCTATCTGTACTGTTCTGACATTCTTGAACCTCAAGAAATTAGATTGGCTGTCAGTACTTCAGGATTGATCAATTTTCAGATATATACCATAGTTTGTGAACTCTATAACTTTCCTACAAACTAAATAATACACCCTAATTTGGGTTATTTTCACCAAAGATATGTAGTAGAATACATTTTGGCTTAAATTTATGATTAACAATTATTTATTTGCAAACTTTTATAACAGATACAAACAAAAACGCTTTTTTCAAAATTTTCGGTCTTTTTTTGTTAATTTAGCAAAAAATAAAACCCCAGTGTTGATTAAATACCACCAAAAGAAAGTTCTAGTTGTGTGAAGAAAATGGTAAAATTTTAGTTTGGGTACAGTGTTGTATGACCGTGCAATTGTCATTCAAAGTGTGAGAGAGCTGGAACCCGAAAAATGGCCTGGGCAGGAAGGGGGTAACAATGCCCTGTATGGAAGCGGTTAATTAATATAACTTGTTAAAAGTGCAAAGCCAGAGTTCCTGGATTATAGCAGATAAAAGGAAATTGTGTACTATAGGTCATCTAGCAGGATCAAGTAGTAAGAAGAGATTTGCTCCAAGGGCCCTATATGTTATCAAAACATTTTGGTGTGGATGGTGATAATACCAATACCAAGGTCATATAAGACGACTCATTATTACTCAGTTAGTTGACGGATCATCTCATGCCACCTGAATCTTACTCAGGGGGGGATACTAATATAGTGCCGTGAAGCTCCAAGAAGTAAATGGATATCAGCTTGGTCCCATCCAAGGATAATAAAAAATTTTCCAAAGGGGACTGTTGGATTACCATTAACAGATTTAAATTGAGATTGAACTGTGTGCTCCAGTTAAAACTAAAACAGAAAGTATTTTTCAAAGACCCCAAACTCTGTATGGTATGAAAATCTGTCATTTTATCTTTACGGAACAGTTGATGTCGAAATTTTAGTCCCCTTGAGGACCAGAATCCCACATTGGGGCAGTGAAAAACTCAGGGAGTAAAGGATTACCCCATACTGGGCGGTTAATGTTGGAGGCTTAATCAGTATGATAAATTAATGAGTTAACATATCAGAGGGTCCAAAGGGAGGTTTTTAATAGAGAGGCACTCAAGATATTTAATGTAGTTTGTCGTTAAACAGACTCATGCAGAGATTCAAATGGAGACTTAACAGATGCCTCCATTGCAGTGTAGGCATTATCTTGGCTAGTAGTGGGAGTATTGCAGGTCAGTACACAGTCTCTGTATATTAATGCAAGCTGAACTATTGGGCACAAAGCCAACCTGGTCTAAATCCACCAGGCCCCCAATAAACTTATTGAGTCTCGAGGCCAAAGCCCTAGCCAGGATTATAACATCTGTATTAATTAGGGAGATAGGCCAGTATGATTCACACAGTGTAGGATCTTTGCCTTGTTTTAGTATAATTAGGATCCCAGCAGTAAAGGCCTCTTTTAATGTCTCAAGAATAGGATCTGTTAACTGCCGGGAATCTGCCAGGAAACCATACAGCCCAGTGGACTCTTGGGGTAAAAGAGTAGAGATCACATCCCTGAGCTCCTCCAAAGTTAGAGGGGCCTCCAATGCCAGATGGTTGCTGAGCTTAAGCTGTGGAAATTCAACATTAGCCAAGTAGTGGTCAAGTTCAGCTTCAGAGTAGGCAACAGTTGAGGTAGTAATATAAAAGGATACAAGTGTCTAAGTCTCAAATGTGCGTTTAGAGGCTGAGAGATAGCATTTTGAGTATAATGGTCGGGTTACGATGAGGTTTGCTAAAATATGCTAACAGTTTATCAGCTTAGTTCACAAATTCAAGCACCTTTTGGGTAGTATATATTTGCTTCTTGTTGATGTTGGTGCAGCCAAGGGCTGGCTAGTTCACCTGTCAATTGAGGGACATTCTTAATAAAGACTGCTATGAACTTGTTTCCCTCTAGTGATTAGCTACTGAATATAACACTGTGCCCTGGAAGCAGTAAAAGGACTGAAAATGAAAGCAGGGGATTGTGGGAACTGTAGTCTGGGGAGCCCGGTCTTTACATGGAGTTGGTTCTGCTGTAAACTACGAAGTCCAGCTAACTGAAAGAAGGGGCGAATGCTGGGAGAGGATATATACATTCTGGGAAAAGCTTACTCTCTTGGGACCATGGCTCATGATTGAGAGGAAGGGGCCCGGCCACTCTGGAGTGTTAGAGCAGGCCTTGCAGCCTGGGCAACATTGGGAATCCTCTGCAGGTGGGCCACATACCAGCTGGCAGAGCATCTGTTTCCAGTCACCTGTCCAATAAAACTCCAATAGAAGGGCGCCCCTCTAGAAAGGACACCTGTAGGCACATGCCTACAGTGCCTAGTGGCCCTGTCCACTGCCTGCAGTAGTAAATCAGGGCTGGCAAAGACCATATCCAAACAGGTAAAAGTACCATGGGAGTTGAAGTGGAAAGAATAGGCCCAAATCATGGGGTGTTTCCATCTCCACAATTCAACATATGCTTTTCTGCATATAGAATAGGGATATGGAGCTCACAATTTGCCTGAGCCTACCCTAAGGAAGCACTTCATTTAAATAGTCAGAAATAACATAGCAACCAGCAACTGTTGAGGATAAGAACAACTTGGTCAGACGTTTTTAACTACAATATAGCATTTAGAATTCAGACACCAAGTGGAACAGAATGTACAAAGTGCAGTGTTTAGGAGTATGTCACATACAGTCCAGCACACTTCCTCTCTGGTCAATGTACATATATAGCTGGATGGGAGCCAATGCAATTGGACGTATCAGTATGCCATTCCACATTGGCTGCTCCATGGTGACAGTGCTCTGGCGGCAGCATGTAAAAAAACTTGTAAAAAAAAATTACATAAAAAAATGTAAAAAAAATATATATTTTGTTTTACATGCTGTCACTAGAGCAGCACAGTATCACTATGGTGACGTTGTACTGTTGTGGTATTGATGATGTACAATGGATATCTGCTCTGATATCACTGTGTGTCATTGCCACCAGCCATTGTTTCTGATCACTGCCACAACATCATATTGTCACCAGACCACTACTGCATCAGTCAGTGTCTCTCCTTAATTACTAGCACACTGGTCACAGTGTCTCTAATCACTGCCACACCAGTTACAGTATCACGTCCAACTCCGACCTTCACATTTACAGTCATGGCCGAAATTGTTGGCACCCTTGATATTTCTCCAGGAAATCATGTATTTCTCACGAAACGTATTGCATTAACACATGTTTTGCTATACACATGTTTATTCCCTTTGTGTGTATTGGGACAAAACAAAAAAAGGGAGGAAAGAAAGCAAATTCGACATAATGTCACACAAACCTCCAAAAATGGGCTGGACAAAAGTATTGGCACCCTTTCACAACTGCGGATAAATAAGAATGTTACAAGCATGTGATGCTCCTGTAAACTCACCTGGGGCAAGTAACAGGTGTGGGCAATATAGAAATCACACCTGAAAGCAGATAAAAAGGAGAGACGTTCACTTAACCTTTGCATTGTGTGTCTGTCTGTGCCACACTAAGCATGGACAACAGAAAGAGGAGACGAGAACTGTCTGAGGACCTGAGAACCAAAATTGTGGCAAAATATCAACAATCTCAAGGTTACAAGTCCATCTCCAGAGAACTAGATTTGCCTTTGTCCACAGTGCGCAACATTATCAAGAAGTTTGCAACCCATGGCACTGTAGCTAATCTCCCTGGTCGTGGACGGATGAGGAAAATTGATGAAAGATTGCAACGCAGAATAGTCCGGATGGTGGATAAGCAGCCCCAAACATGTTCCAAAGACATTCAAGCTGTCCTGCAGGCTCAGGGAGCATCAGTGTCAGCGCGAACTATCCGTCGACATTTAAATGAAATGAAACGCTATGGCAGGAGACCCAGGAGGACCCCACTGCTGACACAGAGACATAAAAAAGCAAGACTACAGTTTGCCAAAATGTACTTGAGTAAGCCAAAAGCCTTCTGGGAAAACGTCTTGTGGACAGATGAGACCAAGATAGAGCTTTTCGGTAAAGCACATCATTCTACTGTTTACCGAAAACGGAATGAGGCCTACAAAGAACAAAACACAGTACCTACGGTAAAATATGGTGGAGGTTCAATGATGTTTTGGGGTTGTTTTGCTGCCTCTGGCACTGGGTGCCTTGACTGTGTGCAAGGCATCATGAAATCTGAGGATTACCAAAGGATTTTGGGTCGCACTGTAGGGCCCAGTGTCAGAAAGCTGGGTTTGCGTCCAAGATCCTGGGTCTTCCAGCAGGACAATGACCCCAAACATACGTCAAAAAGCACTCAGAAATGGATGGCAAAGAAGCGCTGGAGAGTTCTGAAGTGGCCAGCAATGAGCCCAGATCTAAATCCCATTGAACACCTGTGGAGAGATCTTAAAATTGCTGTTGGGAAAAGGTGTCCTTCCAATAAGAGAGACCTGGAGCTGTTTGCAAAGGAAGAGTGGTCCAAAATTCCGGGTGAGAGGTGTCAGAAGCTTATTGATGGTTATAGGAAGCGACTGATTTCAGTTATGTTTTCCAAAGGGTGTGCAACCAAATATTAAGTTAAGGGTGCCAATACTTTTGTCCAGCCCATTTTTGGGGTTTTGTGTGACATTATGTCATATTTGCTTTTCTGCCTCTGTTTTATATTTGTTCCAATACATACAAAGGGAATAAACATGTGTATAGCAAAACATGTGTTAATGCAATACCTTTTTTGTGTGAAATACTTGATTTTCAGGAAAAATATCAAGGGTGCCAACAATTTCGGCCATGACTGTATCCTTTATTACTTTTATTGTTATAGACCCTTATGGTCTTAATTTATACAGAATATCGTCATCACGATCCGCCCCCTCTGGTCTCCCATATATGCCAACACAAAGATGGCTCCTGCTTGGTCTGAAGAGGGAGCACGCTTGCTCAAAATGTGTGCCACACGGCACCAACCACTACCAATGTGACTTGAAGTGACATCCGCTCCATCCCTCTAGTGTACTCAAGTCCACAGGAAGTGCTGGGAGCCAGTATCGCGGCTGACTATACCTGGACCTTTAGTGAATGATTTGTATTTTGACAAGCACTTTTATACTGCTATCTTGTGAGTTGCTACACTTTTACTCCAATAAATGGTGTTTTCTATGCTGCATTTAGAAGGCACCGCCTCTCTCTCTACTCTATCCTTACATAGTTCCTCCTAGGTCTTCGCAAGCTACAGAGTGATCTTGACTAGAGATGATTTTTGAGATCGGTTCACCTAGAACTGTAGCTGTTTACGTTTCAAACTAAACGGCTTGTTCCTCCACTGCAGCAGCCTCCAGTGGTGCAATACTAGCAATACCATTGATGAATGACAGAATCCCGCTCAGGGCTGTGGTTGCTAGTAGGTAGGTGGCTGCCTGCATTCTTCCAATCAATGATGCATCCCCGGCCTCCATTAGCTAAATGTAAACAGCGTGGCCAGGGATGCTGACTGACAACATTGACCAAATATGACCAGGTTGCCATATGAAGTCAGCCAGAATCCCTGCGGGACATTTACTTTGTGGGACATTATTTTTTACACATTGTGGGACATTATTCTTGGACATTGTGGAACACTATTTTTTAATATCAAAGGACATTATGTTTGGACACTGTGGGACATTATTGCTACAGCATTGTGGAACATTTTTGAACACCATGGGATATTATTTTTTTGGACACTGGGGACATAATTATTACTATTCTTAATATTTTAGTAAAGGGCTTTATGTATGGCATGTGTTTATGTATCCTTTTTGCCTTTTTTGTGCATAAGGTTCCCTTATTTAAAGGTAAGGGCCAGGTATGTGAGGATGTGTTTCTTGTCCTCAGTTTGGGAAGGACTCCACCATGTTTTTTTTTTCAATTAATTTGGGGTATACCTTTGAAACCCAAAAGCAATGCAATTTGGGGGAGGGGTTACTGGTTTGGATTTTTGTTTTGCGTGAGGTCCTTTACAATCCATACCAGACCATTATCTTGAATACGGGAATGATGTAGATTATAAAAGGAATCCCAAGCCACTTGTCTAAAAACAGACTGATGCAGCTGGAAACTGCCATTTACTGGTGATGTGATCTAAATGCCAATTTTTTTTCCCATTTCTGCGTTAGTTATGCAGGTGGGCCATTTCACAGGCAGATTAAGGGCATCCCCCAAGAATGGCATTTGTAATTTTTTTTTTGTTTGCATTGGTACATGTTCACCTGGCAGTACCCAGCAACCCATGTCATTTGTTTGAAAATCTTTTTCCTATTAGCCTTAAAAACTAATAAATGTAATTTGCAGGATTTGTCTTGTAAAGACACTCAGTGGGATTTAGGGATCATTTGTAATTTCTGAACTTTATTTCAACTGTTTAGTGAAGTGTCTCTTGAATTGTATCCAAGCACATTCAGGTCATCACCAGTCACAACTATGTAACTTATAACCCAGCATACAGTGGTCAGAAATATGTAACATACAGCTCAGCGTAAAGAGTGCAGTGGTCAGGAATATGTACTGTACAACCCATTGTATATAGTGTAGGGCTCTGGATAATACAACATGCGCCCCTTTGTACAGGGCAAAGCACTCATGAATGCAGTACACCGTACTTTGAATGAACCTGACCACTGCACCCTAGATGCGATGCAATACATTAAATACTCTTGAAAGGCTGAACTGTGCATGATGTGATGATCCACTTCTTCCCCCAGCGTTGCCATCCTCCCACGACCTTTACTGACACAATGTAAACAATTACTGACATTTTTACTCACAACCTGAAATTTGACAGAAGCTTCTATTAAAAACTAAAACCATTATTATAATGGGGCATTAACACTAATTACCAATGTAACAGCGGATTTACACTGAATAACATCATTTAGCCCCACATCTGAGAGCTAACAGCCAAATTGGCATTCTAACGGATGTTTTCTCCTGTCAACAAACATTTATGAATGGGAGAAAACGGGGTTCTTTTTTTACAAACTTTCCATAAAATTACAGATAATTGGCAACCCTGCCCCCTCTCCAAGCAAAAAATATTTCCTCAGCCAAACTCCCACCCCAAAGAGCAACTCCCTCTCCCTCAAGCAAAAATGCCCCCCTCTCTTAAAGGCAAACCTCCCTCTTCCTCCCCAAAATTGAAATGTCCCCCAAAGCACCTGTCCACTCCTCTGCTCACCTCTGTATCCCGCTCACATCGCTAACCACTGCACCCCTTGTCCTACCTTTGCATCCATCTAAACCATGGCAACAAAATAAACAAGGCCAACAGCAATGGTTCCCGTATCTGGTAAGAGGTACAGGGCAGGTGTCCAGAGCTGACTCCATCCATGCAGTTTGAACTCAGGCAACTTTATTATTCCATCACAATTAACTAGATTGTACTAAAGACCTGTTTCTGTTTTTCTATGTGATCTTTTATTGTACCTACAAAATAAACTGACTGCAGCAGGGACAAAAATGTATGTACATTTATCTTTGTCATTATTATTTTGAGCTGAATCGCACATATAATTTTGATATTATTGTTGTTTGCATATATGGAGGGTTTGAAGCTCCCATTGCTGAGTCAGCACAGCAAGTAGGAAATGATTATTTGTGCAATATTCTACAGCTAATCCCAGCGCAGGCTGCTAAAGTCTAGCACTTGTTAGCAGGACCGTGGATAAGGGGGTACCACCAGTCCTCTTGTATGGGGCCCAGGCCTGCAAAGGGGCCTAGGCACCTGGGTGAATCGGATGTGGGCAGGGAGGGTGAACAGGGCAATTACTGGAACTGATCCCCTGCATATATGTTTCTCTCTGCAGCAGCTGAAAGTTGACTTCTACTCCTTTCCCACCCCCGGCTGGCTTTCAGCTGCTGCAGAGAAAAACATACAGGGGATCAGTTCCAGTAATTTACAAGCCCCTTCCTTTCCTAAATGAACACAATGAGTGATCGGTATCGATCACACGCTGTGTTCATTCATAACTGAAGCCTAGTAAACTGTGTTTTTTTTGTGGGGATAGGGGGGCCTGTTAGGTTGGCTGTAAGGGGCCCCGTGGTTTCTAACAGCAGCCTTGCTTGTTAGCTGTTAAAAAAAGGAATTTTAGTTCTCGGTTCTGGTATGTTTCTTCATTCTTGGGACTTGCATACAGGCGTTCAATATGCTGCAGTCAGATCCATCATTTTAACCAATCTGAATGCAGCAGTATTGTATGCTATACGCCCATTCACACAGCTCTGTTTTAGTCTGCAGTGTTTAGTTGCACAAACTAAACAAGAAGATTCTCTGCTCGCAGTCTGATTTTGACCATATTTTACACAATAATCGTGCACATGCATACAATGTGAATTACCATTGTTTCCAAGGCCAAAATGTATACAAAAAATATGTAGTCATTGGCAACAATGTATGCACAGAACGATCTCGGCCTTCAGTCATCAACAATTTGTAGTTAGTGAGAGCAGCACATGCACACAATGACCTCAGCCTTCAAGGCAAACATTATTCTGCACATGTGCTGCCACCGCTGACAACAAATTGTTGATGTGTATATCAAGGCTGAGATCATTCTGTGTTTGCTCCACCACTGTGTGGATGACTGAGGGAGAGATAAAAACATAAATATCAACAATGTGTAGGGACTGGTACAAATCTCAAAACATTACGGACATAAGTGCATGCATGGCCGTATGGGTTAAAATGCAGTAAAGACCAGTTTTTACACAGGATGTTGCTGCCAACAGGATCCTGCTTAAATAGCATACAGCTATGTGCGTAGGGCCTTAGACTTTGTACATACAAGCAGGGGCAGACTGACCATTTGTAAACTCGGGCACTGCCCGAGGGCCCGGGGCAGTAGGGGGCCCCATGAGATACCCCTGGTACATTTTTCATAGGCTTTTTTGAGTTTTGGCAAGGACACAGGGGCCCCATGATCCCCTATTGCCCAGGGGCCCGATGAGTTGTCAGTCCGCCCCTGCATACAAGTACCACTGCCAGCACTCGTATTTTACTTGCTGAACCTGCCATCACTACAAGTGGTGGGACTTCCTCAATGGATCAGTTGAAAAAAGCTAGCCATCCTAGGCTAGGTTGCTAATGGTATTCAGATAAATTTAGTTCTTTAGCTTCTCTGTAATCATTGGAGTGGTGTGTGAATATTTTTTTCTGTTCTGGGTCTCACTGGCTGCTGGCTCAACTGCTTCCCCCTGCCATCTAGTGGATTCTAGAATGTAATGGGTTGGAAGAGGCAGACCGTGGGATTGAATATTCATGTGGTCGTGGCCAATCCCTGAGGAGAAGATGTCCAGTAGGTGGCTAAGAAGTGCATAAATAGTCTGGGACCTGGAGCAGTAAGGTTCTTGTCCAGTAGAAGATTCCAGCCTTAAGGGCTGCTGTTCCTCTTGGCAGAGTAGCAGAAGTCTGCAGGAGTTCATCAAGGTCCCAGCTCAAGTAGAGCTGGGTGGCCTACTTGAGCCAATTTAAAATGGGTTCACTGTGAATCTGGCCTGGAAATGCAGAGGAGAGGAGTCTTGCCAGTATTGGATGGAGGTATCCAAGTACATTGGGATATTGTGAGTATAGGTCAGGATATGGGATCCTAGTGACTGTTGCTCCTTTATCCCTTTGATCATCTGCAGCAATGTTACTGATTTAGGACTGTTCCTTTGCTTAGAGTTCCAGGATTGCTTGTTCTACAATGGTTTGCCAAGAGGAGAATTGTGCTGAAGAGTGTAGACAAAGTAAAGTGTGTCCTCTATTTGCTTGGTGCACTAATTCTGGAGTATCCCAAAGCTCACGTGTTTCCTTGATAAAACATGTTACACCCAGAACACGTATGACCAAAACTGAACAGACACTGATGTCAGTTCCTCCTGTGCCATACAGAGTACAGTTACAATCTGCATTAATACCCAAAAGCTGGCAGCAGAGATGGAATGATATACAGAAATCTCAATACTCAGAATATAAAACTGCATCCCATTCACCATGTGATCCTAGGGTACTCCAGACTGATTCTTTTCACCATGCAAAGATTACCTAATTATCACAGGTGGCTTCACAAAACACTGGTAAAGTACATTTTGAGACAAAGTTTTATCGTTGGGTTTGGCTATAGTAAGGGATGGTTAGAACCATGTTAGTGTAGGACCAGAAGTCCACAACCAGGAGCATCGGAGAGAGACAGGTGATGGCTGCAAGGAGGATAGAGAGTTCAATGTTAAAGTGGTATAGAACACAAAATTTCAAAAACCACTGACAGGCAAGGGGTTTTTTTTATGACGAAGAGATTGTAATCCTAGATTGTAAACTCCAAGGAGCAGAGCCCTCCTATCCCTCTTGTATTGAACTGTATTGTTGCTGTATTGTCTCCCGTTATATTGTAAAGCGCTGAGCAAACTGTTGGCACTATATAAATCCTGTATAATAATAATGATAATAATAATGGTCTCTTCTGTCATATATGCTTTTGTAATGTACAATGGGCCACACATGCCCAGCTCAGATTACATTTCCGGCATCTGCTCTGTCCTGTGATAAAGTGACTCCTGTGCAGGAAAGATGTAATCTTATTCAATTGGCAAAGAAGAGCAAATCTGGAAGGAAGACCAAGCAAAGACAGAAGCACCCAAGCACTGACTGCTTTTGACAGGAAAGTCTTTCACAATGTGCTAGTATGCAATCCATACTTGAACAATACAGCATAAGCCTGCAGGGGGCCAGTTTGTAAAAATATTTTTTGCAAAAGTTAATGCCACTTTAAATCAGCCTAACAAGACTGTCAAAGCTGCAGCAACATTGATTATACAGGAGTTTGGAAAGAACCGGCTATTTTATGTCCTCTAAAGTTTCTCGGCAAGTTTTCCCAACCAAAAGCCATTAGTGATGAAGTAGAAAGGAATGTGGCCATATTTCAATCTGCGGTGTGTAGCAATATTGACAAGCAGAGATTAACTGAGAGAAAATTAAATACACCATCATTTATTCACACAGGATACAAGTGCACAGTAGATGGATGCAGACATCTTGCTAAATTTATTATTGTGCCATTATATGTACATTAGGAGGAATTATACGCTTGTAAAAATGGCTGGTGCTAAATGAAGTACCTGGGTGAAAATCTGTTTAGGTGGAAGCCTGCAAATGGCTATATTTTATAAAAAGAAAAAAAAACAAAACCTTAAGGCTGGAGACAAAGAGTATTGATTAAAAGCTGCAAAATAATCACTTTTCTCTGCAGGAAAAACACATATAACAAAACAATATTGCAAAACATGAAAAAATAAGAAAGACAGAGTATGGTACAATGGAGAGTATAAAAAGAGGTGATCAGGAGGACTATTCTAATGTTTCAGACCACAATTCTATTGCAGTAGTTCTAAATGTACGTTGAAATACAGGGTGTATAGACTATAGAAAACCTGTGCATGGCCCTTAGAGGACAAAGTAACGGGTTTCCTTTATGTCTTCCCAAACAGTGCTTACACAGGGCTCAGGACTCTCTCCCTGGCCCATGTGACAGCACTGGGCCAATCACGAAGCATTATTACAGACATACTGCTCCCTATTACCTGGAAGTACATTTTTCAGGTATTTTTCCACGTATATTTTCTATGCTACTGGCAGGTGAATGGAGCACTGGGGGAGAAAAAGAAGGATATGCGATGCTGGATAGGGGGTGTTAAAGCATATCATGTGTGGGCAAAAAAACAGGTTTAGGAAGAATGTGAAAGCATTCAGGCAAGAAGGGAAAGCTTTCCGTGTGTTAGCACGGAGAACTGCATTTTGATTGTATTGTATTGTTGCTTATGTGAGTTCTAGCCCCTCATGGCCTGAGGCCAAACCACTTCACCTCCACAACGGAAGGATAGAGCCCTGTCACCTACCAATTATAACTGTCATGGCACTGAATGTAAAGTCATTTTGAGGGGAATTTCCCTCCACCAGCTCTTCTCACATTTTACATCTTGTCATGTTCAGCCCAGGGGCGGACTGACAACTCATGGGGCCCCTGGGGACAAAGCACTCGGGACAAAATGTATGTGAAATGCATTGAAACAGCAATGTTTTACTATGTAATAGTAATTTTAAAAAAAATTAAATTTTTTAAAAATTTCAAATTTGCCGCCAGTTCCGGCGCCTGTACGTCCTGACGTCACAGGGACCGGAAGCCGGATGCCGGCATCGGCTGGAGGAGATGGCCGGGGACGCTGCAGGTGACACATCGTGGGAGCGAAGGACAAGGTAAGTGCTGCAGGGACTCCCTGAGCAACGCCGCATGGTAAGCCCGAGTGTAGCTCGGGGTTACCGCTCTTGGTACTCAAATTTTACCCCGAGCTACACTCGGGAATACCACTAAGGAGGTTAAGAAACAAAGTAAAGTGTTAATCCACCCAAAACAGCGGGGGAGTGAGGCCAGTTGAAAGGCTGACAAGATAAAAGCATGGTACAACCATAGGGTAATACCACCCACAACTGTTAGTGTGAATGAGTCCTTTAAGCCTAGTTTACATGTGTGGTCTGGGGGCAGTAAAACAGGCTGCCATGGTTTTACTGCACCCTCTTACCCAACACAGCAGCTGGAAGGGGATGTACACATGCCATGGCAACATTTATACCACCTGCTGTGTTTGACTGGCATGACCAATGTTACAGAATTATCAGTGACCTGAGTGCGAGATATGACAAAGATGCAGCCTGCAGTATCTGTATCAATAAGGAGAACAGCAAACGTGATGCTCACTTGCAGTTGAAGAAGACATCACGAGGCCTTGCTAATGCATTTGCTTTTCCTTTTTTTTTTCACTCAATAGCATTGTCATGTTATTTTTACCGAAGTTTAAACTGTCAGAATACTCTGTTATCAGTTCTTCAATTGCACTGAACCCTAGAATGGTAGAACAAATCTTACTGACTAGTATTGGGACAAGAATTGTTACTCTATTTCCACTTTGAGTTTTATAGTTTAGTTCCAGTTTCACACACCCATCAATAGGAACACCAGAACAATTTGCTGCTGTTATAGTTAGCTTGCTGTCTTTTTATTAACAGTGTGTCAATTGGCTGAATTGCAGTTTGATTCTGGTGTTGTTTAACCTAGCTTGCAGCCACAAAGCGAACCCATGTCAATTAGTACTTTTGTGGGTAAACTAAGTGAGTAAGCATTTGCTCCCCACTAGTCTGCCTACTTTTTTGACACACAGTGGCAAGGTATGTGAAGGATTTCTTTAGGTTTTGCAGTGACTTTTTTATCATAGCTGGTCACTGGTTGTCCCACGCCTATGACCACTTCTCATTCCCTGGCATCTTCTTGTCCTATGACATTCCTGTCCACAGTCAAAGCAATGCTTACATATTTTTTTCCTTGGTTCACACTTTGTTTACCTCTCTGCATATTCCTGCTTTTAATATTATTATCTGACAACCTTGCTGGACCATCTTCGGACTTTCTTACTGCACTTGCCTGCATTAAAAGTTAAAGTACATTTTTTGCAAGGGCAGCAACCTGCACAGTTAATTCTACAAATTAAGTAGTGTATTGCCATAGTCTATGACCTCTTCTGTTTCCTGTGCCTGTGTGACATGTGTCATGGCTAATTTGGACCTTGCCTCTCTGCTTCTGCTCATGCTGCTCTAGTAGCTTTCTCTAGAATAGAATCATCAGTTACTGATAATTCTGAAATGTATAGTTTGATAGCCCTTTGAATATCACTGTTTTACTTATCCTCTGGTATAAAGTACTTTTTGCTTTAGTCCCATGATCCTGTAAACAAACTTCTGAAAAGTTTGTTTATATTGCTGCTTTGCATTCATCAGGTCCTTAAACACAGCTGCACAGCAGAGAATTACACAGCATGTTTCCCTAGTAAAATACACACAGCACACAGTAAAACAGCACACAGTTAACCCTTTGATTGCCCCAGATGTTAACCCCTTCCTGCCCAGTGTCATTAGTACAGTGCCAGTACTTTTTATTAGCACTGATCACTGTATTAGTGTCATTGGGATGTCATTGGCAGTTAGTCAGTTCCCCCCCAGTGTCAGAATGTCTGCCGCAGTCCCAGAGCCACGATATAAGTCGCTGAGTAAAAAAATAAAAAAATCCGGTATATGTACTGCCATTTGTAGACGCTATAACTGTTATGTAAACCAATTAATTTCCATGTATTGGGATTTGTTTTAGCAAAGACATGTAGCAGAATACATTTTGCCTACATTTATGACGAAATTAGATTTTTACAATTTTTTTACTGGATATGTTTTATAGCAAATAGTCAAAAATACTGTTTTGTTTTTTTTTAAATTGTCGGTCTTTTTTTGTTTATATCGCAAAAAATAAAAACCACAAAGGTGATAAAATACTACCACAAGAAAGTTCTATTTGTGGGGGGAAAAGGACATGAATTTCATTTACGTACAGCATTGCATGATTGTGCAATTGTCAGCGCTGTACCGCAAAAAATGGTCTGGTTAGGAAGGGAGTAATTCCTCTGGAGGACAAGCATAGTTCTGATGATTTGTGACCTGAGTATTTTTCTTTCACACCTTCCATCTATCTGTTTTCAGATATTGCTCTACATAAATTCAGAGTCACAGTCTGACATTTGCCCACCATACATTTTAAGCTCCTTTCTTGGCAGGTATGCTATGTCCCTTAATGTGAGTCCACCTTCTGTCAGTTGTGATGGTCTGTCTTCTCTGAGAGAAGGTCCACAATCTCTTGCCTTGCCTTAGGATTTCAATAGCTTCTTTCACTTATCAAAGACAAAACCTGTTCTTTCACCTGTAGAAGGTATGCCTTACCACTGCCCTCTGCATTGCATACTTCTTCTCCCTGCACATGTACTCATGATGTACTCACAGATCTCCACCTCACTTGATTTTGTGGCATAAGGAACCGCTTTACCCTCTTTTTCCTGCATCAAAATAGCCAGTGAGTATAGATGACTCTCAGACAATACGTATAATAACTTTTGAATGTGCCATTGCAGCTTCTTTACTGATGTTGGACCAGCCATTTTGTGTTTTGTTCAGACTCCCTGAAGTCTGTCACTTTACTGCAATTGCTGCTTTCATTCTCTGTAACCTGTGGCACTATGAGTGCACCAATCTCAGACGTGCCACCAAATGTTACATGATTATTATTATACAGTATTTATATAGCGCCAAAGGGTTTGCTCAGCGCTGTGATTATCAGTGATCTGAGTGCATGGTATGACAAAGATGCATCCTGTAATATATGTATCAATGAGGAGAACAGAAAACACGTGTTGCTCACTTGCATTCCAAGTTTAATGTGTTAAATAGAAATGGCCCACATTATACAGGTAATTGCTTTCTTTATAGTGACAGAGCAGGCCACATGGAAAATCGCATGAACTTGTGTTAAAGAGTTACCATTACTAACATATTGGATACTAAACAGAGAAAGTGAATGTCAAAACAAACACGAAACTGAACAAAGCTAGCATAAACCAAGCGTGACTAACCTGTATCAATGAGGAGAACAGAAACGTACATTTCGAGCTGGTTGGTATTAGTCTCCTGAAGTCACACTACAAATCATTAGAGCTTCCTCTAGCTGCAGTCTAATAATCGCATTACTGGGAGAGTTATTCATTTACTTGCAACAGGAACACCAAATACAACCAATTCAAGTAAATGAGGCCAAGCCGCAACCATCCTGTCCTCTGAAAAGCTACGCATCGCAAAATAGTTTTCAGAGGGCAGTGCAAATGTGAACAAGCCCTAACGGCTGAGCTGTTGTGCAAACTTCTACACTACAAACTTCTCTTTTAAACTGCGGAGATAATGGTCTAAGGCTTTGTTTACATGGGTTCACAAAAGGTGGTAAAAATAGGTGGTTTTTCCACAACCCAACCACCCAGTCACAATCCAACATGGCCAGGGGCCATGTCAGTATACATAATAGAAAAATCAATAGAACACTATACTGTTGGTATCACACTCCAGAGTTTTTACACTCCATTAACCCTGTGTAGTGCCCTCTGGTGTACATAGTTGTTCAGAATAGTTAAAGGCTGGCTAGAAGCCTGGGTTTAGTCAGAGGGTTACTTCAGGTCAGGGCTGGAGGGTTCTACAGGTCAATACTATGGTACCTCCCTCTGCTCTAGAAACTTGGAGAAGCTTCTAGAAGTCAGTAGTGGGAGGTGAGGAGGTGATCTGCATATTTATGAATGTCTGACCAATCCAAGTCAGGAGGCCTGGCAGTGTGGCAGACCAGCCCATAAATATAGCAGAACCTAGCCAGCAGGGGAATGGGTGGAAGATGAATTACTGACAGGTGTTGTTGTGTAGCCTGGGAGGGAGCACTGGAGGAGGGGGGTTCTGCTTCAAAGCTGGAGGCTGGAAGCTGAAGGAGTGCTGAAAGAGGGAGCTCCACTACTCTGCAGTCTACCAGGGAAGGACAGCCTGCAAAGCTTGGAGAGGAACCAGCCCAGCTACAAAGGCCTGAAAGCAGTTCTGTCCACAGCAGCAGGACAAGGACAGTGTGAGTACCTCTACACCCCCAAGGCCTAGAATGGAAAAGGCTGCTGGATGCAAGTTCTGGCAAGTCTTCAGGAGACAGTTCATAGTTTACCCAATCCTCTGTCCTGGGATCAGATACCATAGCCAGGTGGGCTGGTATTTTGAATGCTTAAGGAACGTAGAGCTCCTACAGGTTGGAATTTTGCTAAAATCCATTAAAGGGGACTCAGAGCTCCTACAAGTTGCTGTGCTTTGCTAAAGAGACTATCGGGGCTCCGGCTGGACCACAGTCATACAGCTGCCATTTTTGTAGTACTTTCTAGAGAAGGAAGTTGTCCTCAGTTGTTATTCTGCAATCAAGTTGGGCATCACATAACCCCTTTTACCCTATCCATGTTAAATTCCCTAATAAACTAAAACCCCAAACCTATGGACTGTTTCTTGTTTCTGGATGCAAGTGGAAAATGCGTGTTGGAAGTAAAGGGGGACCCAAAGCCAGCGGCTCTCAACAGAGTAGCACTACAACAAACTGCTGACATTGTCAAGTCAACCACTGGCTGTGTCCAAAAAATACAATCATACTGGAAGATAGTCCAATAATTACTAAAGCAAATAAATATACACATTCTACCACAAACCCTCCTGTCCTAGCTTCTTGGGCTTCCATTACCACAATTACCCAATTGTCTAAGAGGACTTTTGCTCATATGATAACAGCCACACACTACCTAATTGTCTTACAATGGATAAAGCCAACACCCCCTCTAAATCTAACCTTTATATTTTTATCAATGAGGTACAAAACATCGAATAATAGCCCAGTTTAACACCACCATTAACCTATGTGATTCCATTTGGGAATCCTGGAAAACTATAGATTGTTTCATTCTTTAAGATGAGATTACTATTACTACTTTAATCAAGAGGGAAATTAAGACGATGTTTCTAACCACTTAGTAGGGTGCAAGAGAGACCAATCACCAATCCTTTCCTTTCCTCATTTTCTCTCATCATTTCCCTATTTCCTATTCTCTTTCCCTATTCTTATCTCATTGTACACCTTATGCTACTTGATGCCCCCCCCCCCATCCCTTACCTTTCCTTTTTAGAATGTTCAACGTTATGTAAGGAGATTTTCATACACCATTGAATATGTGCCTCCATGGTACTTTTTATAACTCTTGATTATATTAATCATATCATTCAAAAAAGAAGAATGAGGCAATGCAAACATATGGCAAAATTTATTGTTGATAAACTTTATTATGCAATTTATGAAATGTGCATGGTTAACACAAGTGCTTTTTTATCACCATTGCTTACATCACACATAGTTATATGGATGCATGCTGTGTACTTTAAAACAAGATACAATGAAACAGTAAAAGGAAAAACGTGATACATCTGGCTTCAATGGATAACATGAAACATTTACTAGATTACAATCCGAGTTAAATGATTGATTGCCTTGGGCTGCTTTTATAAACAGTAGCAAGTTTGGTTACCAACAGAATAATACAGGATACTAGTTACCTCTGTGGCTCCTCATGGTAAATTCACTCTGATTATATATTCCTATTATGCGGTAGTTGTATTACATTTTGGAGTAATAAGAAATTCTAGCAGTTGTCACTTTACAGCTGTGCATAATTCATGACCCTTGCTAGAAATCAATTACACTGTTGAGACTAAAAGGATCCTTATATAAGTGGTGTATTGCCTTCCCCATGAAGCCTATGCTGGTAACTGTCACTATGCTGCCATTAATTATTTATGGCTGCACTATTGAGACAAGCCCCGAGCAGCTTGTCCCCTCATTTGCAAAATGTTTTCTCTTTTCTGGCAAATGAAAGTTATCATAAGTGTGAGGCAGTGCATCAATGAAAGAGACATTAATAACTGGCAAGATATAAAAATATGTGTCAGCTTGCCATCCCCCTATCTTCATCCATGAGCACTTAATCCTGGACAGAAAGTCAATATCCCCCTCACTGTCTCTCTTTATACTCCTGAGTTTCCTATGGATTGAAGAAATATAATAAAACATTATTGCAATGCTAAGAAAGGTTACCTAGTTAAAATAGAACCTGTACTTGCCCATTCAGGAGAAAGTAACAGGTGTTTTGGATAGCCATCCCCTCTTCTGCCAATATTGAGACCATCCATTTGCTACTTTATTTGCCCATTGGAGTCTCCTTCAATGTTTGACTTCGACCAGGAACTTCCACTTAATTAAAGTATGTCTAAACCCAAATAAATGCATTGGGGCATTTATCCTTCAGTTAGTGAGAGACCTCTCAAAAGTAACAGAAATCCTCTCTTAGACAGATGTCACCAGAACAAGTGTTCCCACTGGATGATAGATCACCTCTCTGTTTGGATTTAGTAACAACTCAAATATTTTCACACACTTTCAGGCCCAATGACAGTGGTCATCAGAATGGAGAGAGAGGGTGAATCTTCTTAGCAGGTTTAGGGACAGAAATGAAGGTTCTAACCTTTGTTTATGCTGTTCAAAACAAAAAGGACTTTTAAAACACTTTAACCACTTGCCCTCCAGAGGATTTACCCCCTCCCCCTTCCTGACTAGGCCATTTTTTGCATTACGGTGCTATGTTACTTTAACTGACAATTGCGCAGTCATGCAACGCTGCACCGAAATTAAATTTATGTCCTTTCCCCCCACAAATTCAGCTTTCTTTTGGTGGTATTTGATCACCTCTGCATTTTTATTTTTTGCGCTATAAACAAAAAAGTTCGACAACTTTGAAAAACAAAAACAAATATTTTTTTACTTTTTGCTTCAAAACATATCCAGTAAAAAAATTTTAAAAATCAAATGTCATTATAGATTTAGGCCAAAATGTATTCTGCTACATGTCTTTGCTAAAAACAAAATCCCAATACATGTAAATTAATTGGTTTACATGAAAGTTATAGTGTCTACAAATGGCAGTATATATACTGGAATTTTTAAAAAAACATTTTCTTTATACTAGTAATGGTGGCAATGAGCGACTTATGGTGGGACTGCAGGACTGCGGCACTCATTCTGACACTGGGGGGGGGGACTGACTAACTGTCACTGACATCTCCAGTGACACTAATACAGTGATCAGTGCTAATAAAAAGCACTGACACCATACTAATGAAACTGGGCAGGAAGGGGTTAACATCTGGGATGATCAAAGGGTTAACTGTGTGCTGTGTGTGTTTTACTGTGTGCTGTGTGTGTGTTTTACTAGGGAGGCAGGCTGTATTGTATTGCTCTGTTATGCAGAGCAATACAAAGCAGCATGCTGAAGCTGACAGAGGAGAGATCTGTATTGTTTACATACAGAACTCTCTCCCGCCAGTGATATTTGGCGATCAACGGGTGCCGGAGGGGAATCTCCAGCTGGGACCCAGTGATTGACAGCTGTAGCCACCAATGGCGGGGCGGGTAAATAGAAAATTATATATATATACACATGTGATTTTGCACAGCCCTGCCATCCTATAGCAGTATTTGTGCTATAGGGCGGCGGGGAAGCTGTTGAAGGAAACGTATGGGTTAATTAAAAAAAAAAAACATATTCACCTCCATGCTGCAGCATTGGTGTGATGCTGCAGCTGTTCGCTGCCGCCCTTCAAGAGCCTGAAGGGGGCTCTGTGACATTAGCCGACAGTGGAACTTAGTCCTCAGTCGTCTGATTCTGGGACACAAGAGAGCAAAAGTAAGTGCACTTCTGTGACAATAGAAATATGGCCAAAAAAGCTTTGGCCATACTTTTCTTTTAAGGGCAAACTTCCTACGAGGTGGTATCAAAAGTTTTGAGACTAGTTTTGTAACACACTAACAGATGGCAGCTCAAGGCTGCATGCATAGTCAGGAAGCACCAACCTTTATAAGTCAGTGTGCAACAAGACATCGTCCTGTGTACATTGGGAGCTGTGCAACTGGTACTATTTTGATCACGTGCGTTACCACGTCTGTTATTTCATCATGGACAGCAAGTTAGAAACATGAAATTCTGCGTGAAACTGGACAAATCTGCCATTTGACATAATTTGACAAGTTTACAGTGATGCTGCAATGAGTCGTTTGAGGTATATTGAGTGGCACGTGCTCTTCAAGAGTGGAAGAACATCACTGGAAGACGATGAGAGAAGACGATGAGAGATTAGGAAGACCTTCAACGAGCTCAACCCCCAAAAATGCCCTCTTCCCGAAGATGAAGATCCGGCTCAAAGGTCGCTGTTTTGACAACATTGCAGAAATCCAGCAAGTTGCCTAGTTCCACTCAGAATTTCAAGTTTGCTCTTTGTTCTAACTTGCTGTCCATGATGAAATAGATGTGGTAATGCATGTGGTCAGAATAGCACCAGTTGCACAGCTCCTGATGTACACAGGACGATGTCTTTTGGCACACTTACTTATGAAGGCCGGTGCTCCCTGTAACTGTTCTTCAGCCTTGTGCTGCCATTTGTTGGCATGTTACAAAACTAGTCTTGAAACGTTTTGATACCACCTTGTACAAACTCCAGCCATGGAAAACAGGTTTCAAAGAAGGTCATCCAGCCACGCAAAGGCATTTCGAGGTGAAGTGCAAAATTGCACTTTGATGCCATGAACAACGTGCACTTTAGCTGGATAAAGCATACTGTAAGCCAAATTCTTATCGCGCAGCCTTTTCTTAACCACAGTGTAGGCAGCCCACTGTTTCTGCGTGGCAGCAGAGAAATCTGGGAAAATAGAAATGTTGTTCCCATTATACGTCACAGTGCCAGGGTACTAGCTGCCCACAGAATCTTTCCTTATCCCTTACGTGTAGGAGTTTGACAAGCATGGGTCTTGGAGGCGTCCCAGAAGGCAATGGGTGCAGTAGTACGTGGTGTGCCCTTCAATGGCGAAGAGAGAGCAGAAAGAGTATCTGTTAGCATAGCAGATTTAAGCCAGGTCTCCATAAAGCAGGATCCTTGCCTTCCGATCCCTCTGAGAAACCAATAAAGCGTAAATTGTTACGGCATAGTCTTCAAGATCATTCATATTAACAGAGTGATCAGTAGCACACTGTTGTAGGGAGCAAACATCTCTATGCAATGGATCCACTGCGTCTTCCGCATCACTGATGCATTGTTTGGCCACAGTCAGCCTGACGTTGACTTTTTTGCATATCATGTTTGCAAAACGATAGGTCCACTTTGACTGAATCTATCTACGTGATAAGGGCAGTTTGGCAAATGTAGATAGCTTTCATGAAATGTTTTAGGGTCAGTTCATCCTCCTCTGGTTGTTGTAAGGGAAAGACAACAAACTCCTCAGAGGAAGCAGCAGCATGGCTCTGAGTACCCAGATGGCCAACCCCTCCTCCTCCCATGCTTGCCTTGGCTGCACAGGGTGAGGCTCCACTCCCTCCTCAGTAAACTGCATTCTCCAAGTTTAGTAGATAACCCTCAATATGTTTATATAATACAACATATAGTGCATCTGGGCTTCAAATTTAGTCTGCAGTTTATGACGACAGAGCTTTTGTTCATGGACATGGAAAATGCTTTCAGGAAACATTTTGAAAAGGTCTAGAGCACAGCGTTTGGAATTTGAGTTAGACAATGTAGACCAGGTTTCATTTGACTGACGTGACTAATAAAATGCAGGTCAATGCACCCAAAATGAAGCATTAATTACTTTTTCACATCACTCGCAGTAATAGCCATTGTTGTCAATGGATCATTTTGAATACAATGAGCCACATTTACTAACATAAGCATGTAAAATGTATTCATGCTCAAGCTACAGTGAACATATGCTGAATTTATTTACAAGGGTGCTTTGCTAAAGAATACATGCTCCAGTGTCCAAATGTAACACTACTCCCTTGAGAGCTGTTGGGTCCCCCAATTTTCCTGCACAACCAGGTAGAACGCATTTTCCAAGTTGTATCCAGACACAGAGAAACAGTCCATGAGCTTAGTTTTTTAGGATTTTTTAGGGAATTCAACTTGGATAGAGTAAAAGGGTTATGGGATGCCCAACTTGATTTGGAGAATAACAAAATGGGGACAGTTTCCATTTCTAGCACACTGCAAAATGACAGACATTTGACTGTGTTCCAGCCAGAACCACAACCGTTTTTAGGAAATGAATCCCCTCCTAGGAATTCAGTCTCCCCTGAGTAGATTTTCAGCAAAGTGACAACTTGTAGAAGCGAACAAATACTAGTCCACCTGGCTACGGTATCTGATCCCAGGACAAGGGATTGGGTAAGCAATAGACTGTTCCCTGAAGACTTGCCAAGAAACTTGCATCTAACAGACTTCTCCCTTCTAGGCCCTGGGGGTGTAGACGTACTCACACTGCCCTTGTCCTGCAGCTATGAATAGAACTGCTTTCTGGCCTTCTGCTGGGCTGGTTCTTTTCCAGGCTATGTAGGCTGTCCTTCCCCGGTAGACTGCGGGACAGTGGAGCTCCCTCATTCAGCCTTCCTCCTTCTTCCAACCTCCAGCTTGGAGGTAGAACCCCCCTTCTCCAGAGCCACCTCCAAGGCTACACAGCAGCATCTCAGCCATCCATCTTCCACCTAACTCCCCTGCTGGCCAGGCTCTGTCCTATTTATGGGCCAGTCTGCCACACTGCCAGGCTTCCTGCCTGGGATTGGTCAGACTCCCATAAATATGAAGATCAGCTTCTCCTAGCTTCCGCCTATTGACTTCTAGAAGCTTCTCCAAGCTTCTAAAGCAGGGGGAAGCACCAGAGGACTGACCTGAAGTAAACCCTCTGTCTCACTCCCAGGCTTCTAACAAGCCTCCAGCTACACTAAATAACTATCTACACTAGAGGGCTGCACAAACATACACCAGCTAAGCTGTGGGGTACCTAAAATAGTAATCATAGTAGTACTAGTTTTTCCAAGCTTTGTTAGCATTTTTGGATGCACATACAGTGGGGATCGAAAGTTTGGGCACCCCAGCTAAAAATTTGTATTAATGTGCATAAAGAAGCCAAGGAAAGATGGAAAAATCTCCAAAAGGCATCAAATTACAGATTAGACATTCTTATAATATGTCAACAAAAGTTAGATTTTATTTCCATCATTTACACTTTCAAGATAACAGAAAACAAAAAAATGGCGTCTGCAAAAGTTTGGGCACCCTGCAGAGTTAATATCTTGTACTGCCCCCTTTGGCAAGTATCACACTGTAAGGGACCGCCTGGCGGTACCACTAGCACTCCACTGAATAGGCGTCCCCAGCGCACGGAATCTAAGTCCCAGGGTGCTTGTTCACCAGGGCCCCTGATGGTCGGGATGGACTTGGAGCCCCCCGAGACCAGGTCGTGGCTACTGGGTGCGTCCGTCAGTGGTAGTGGTATGCGCCAAGGGCTCCCACGGGGAAGAGTCTGATGTGAGGAGGTCAGAAGACCCCACTGCAAGGGATGGATGGATGAGCAAGGTCAGACGGGCCGGGTCGGTAACAGAGATACAGCATTTAAGCTATCAATTCCTTTTTGAAAGCCTGAACAGGGGCCTTCTGTGACTTAGGACCCATTGATTTAGATATGGGGTGTGGGGGTGGGTGGGTGCTGGGACCAGCGTTGGACTGGGACAAGAAATAGGACTAGGCATTTTAGACTGAGCTACCAATTTTTCCAGGGATCGGAGGGGGAGCTAGGGCATCCGCGGGGAAGGCTGATGACGGGATATTCACAGAGTTGGTCCTCACACTGTAATGTAAAGGGGCACTGTGATGATAACAGTGCAATCCCCTTTATATCACAGTTTCCCCTTACATTACAGTGCCCCTTGCAATCACAGCCCCCCATCACAGTGCTCCTTGCTGTCATGCCCCCCCCCCCTTTTCTCTCTAATCAGAGTGCCCCCGTTTACTCTCTACCTTCCCTGCACAGTCCTACCTTTGGCAGGGCAGAGGTAAAATTCAGCCTGTTTGTCCTCCCCAGCATCTCCCGCCCTGCCGACGTCATCCTATCAGCAAAGCACAAAGCGGATGGCGGGAAGAGCTGCAAATCTGGATCATATTAACAAGCAGTTGATTACCGCGTGTTATTATAAAAAGACTTCCGCTCTCAGTGCAGATCTCCAACTCCTCTTGCCCCCTGCTCTGCTGATAGGGTGACATCGTTGGTGAGGAGGGAGAGCCGGGAGAGGAGAAACACAAAGGCAGCCATTAGAAATTTTGGGGCTTCTTACACAGCTTTAGGCCTGGGCCCTCCGGGCCTGACCACCAACATTCCCCAGTGCCTGCCTATTGGCCATCCCACCGAATCCACCCACTAGCCATCCCATTTTTATTTTAACTCTCTTACAACTTAATATATGAAAATGAAAAGTGTATTCCAAGTCATTATTGTTTTCAAGATTTAACAGTAACGAATTACGGTATATTTTTGCCAAAGAACAGCAGAGACAACCCCATATATTCAGCAAAGAGATGGCCCAATCCAGCAAACAGACATCCCCATATATTCAGCAAAGGGATATCCCCGTCCAGCAAAGAAACATCCGTACATAGCAAAGAGATAACCCTATCCAACAAAGAGACATCCTATCCCAGCAAAGAGACATCCCTATATAGCAAAGAGACATCCCATTTCAGCAAAGAGACATCTCCATATAGTAAAGAGACATCCCAATCCAGCCAAGAGATAGCCCCATTCAGCAAAGACACATCTCCATATAGCAAAGAGACAGCCCCATCCAGCAAAGAGACATCCCCTTCCAGCAAAGAGATATCACCATTTAAAAAAGAGACATTCCCATATAACAAAGAGATAGCCCAATATCCCCCCCCCCCACCGCCACTACAGAGCAGGAATGTTTGGCTTAACACACACTGGATCAGTGCGCTCACCTTCCTTACCTGTGCAGCTGTCACAGTGTGCCTGCTGTTGTCTCTTCATTGAAGCTGTTTCTCTAGTGGCCAGGTGAGAGGTGTGTGTCCCCTGATGCATGCGCTTCCTAAGTGTCACTGACTGGAGCCGTCTCTTCCACACCTCTGAGTTTGCTGGCGCCGGCCCTGATTTAGGCATGGCTGCATAGTGGGAGGTGAGCGGTGACCGCAGGTTATGTTAGCCCTGTACAGACCGTGGTTGCCACTTACCTCCCGCTGTGTGCCTTAGTCAGCAACAAGCCGCTCTTCTTAGGACACGTGGCCCAGAGGACCCCTATGGCCAGTACAGGCCTGGCTGGGACCCTCTCCTACTGTCTCTGAAGTCATATAATTTCCAAAATTTGTAAATCTGAACATTTCATTAAAATAATATCTGGTGATCCTACCTTGTTCAGGCACTTCATGTTCTAAGGTAACCACACTCTGTCCCTGTCTACCAATTGTGCTCCAGCGTTGTCACCCTATCACAATTAGGGTTTACATCTGCTTTAGCAGGAGGCATTCTCCATGATTCCCCATTCTGTGCTGTTGGCCTGGACTACCCAGGTGATGTGGGGCAGCGATCAGCTCCTTCACCCCGCCTGCCCGGCTCTGAAACATACAGAATGCTAATCCTATTTCCTAGTGACACCATTTAAATTGAAAGCGAAGAGGGTGTTCTCTTTCTGACACCATGTTATAAGATACCATGAGACAGTTTAGGGTAAGGCAAAAGACTGATGTTTACTTATGTACTGTAGTTGTTAGAAATTCTGTATATAGCCCTGCAGAACAGACAGTGCACAGTCCACATATGCTTTTCTACTTCACTGCAACAAGGAAACAGGAAATGTTATTCAGAGATAAGAGCTACAAACTTCTAAACACTTATCTACTGGTTGAAGAATATACATAACAGTATATTGCCAAAAGAATTGGGACGCCAGCCTTTGCACACACATATCTTTAATGGCATCCCAGTCTTAGTCCATAGAGTTCAATATTGGGTTGGCCCACCCTTTGCAGCTAAAACAGCTTCAACTCTTCTGGAAAGTCTGTCCACAAGGTTTAGGTGTGTGTCTATGGGACTGTTTGACCATTCTTCCAGAAGTGCATTTGTGTGGTCAGGCACTGATGTCGGACGAGAAGGCCTGGCTTGCAGTCCGCTCCAATTCATCCCAAAGGTGTTCTATCGAGTTGAGGTCAGGACTCTGTGCAGGCCAGTCAGGTTCATCCATCCCAAACAGTGCTTTGTGCACTAGTGCACAGTCATGTTGGAACAGGAAGGGACCATCCTCAACATGTTCCCACAAAGTTGGGAGCATGAAATTGTCCAAAATGTCTTTGTATGCTGACACCTTAAGAGTTCCCTTCACGGGAAGTAAGGGGCCAAGCCCAACCCCTGAAAAACAACCCCAAACCATAATCTCCCATCCACCAAACTTCAAACTTGGCACAATGCAGTCAGGCAAGTACCGTTCTCCTGGCAACTGCCAAACCCAGACACATCCATTGGATTGAGTGACAGAGAAGCGTGATTCATCACTCCAGAGAACACGTCTCCATTGCTCTAGAGTCCAGTGGTGGCGTGCTTTACACCACTGCATCCAACGATTTGCATTGCGCTAGGTGATGTAAGGCTTGGATGCAGCTGCTCGGCCATGGAAACCCATTCCCTGAAGCTCTCTATGCACTGTTGTTGTGCTTTATCTAAGATGGCGACCAGAGAAGTCCCCTAGGTTAGGAGCTCCGCTGCCCAGTGCCCATCCGCTGCCAACCTCATCACCTTCACAGTCTCCTCGTCCTCTAACACCTATCCCACCACACAGCAGACAATTACCAGCAGAAATCTCCGAAACCTAAACCCGGCTCCCTTCCACTCTGCAACTGACCAACTTTATGACAGCATCAACCCCCTCTCCTGCCCCGCCTTGACCACTGCTGTCTACAACAACTCGCTTTCATCCGCTCTAGACTCGCTTGCTCCCCTAACAACACGGAGCATCCGGTCCCGAACTCTACAACCTTGGCAAACTGACCACACCCGGAATCTCAAACGACACAGTCGCGCACTGGAGTGATTATGGCGTAGACCCAAATTCCACCAATCGTTCACCCGTTATAAATCTGCTTTCCTAACATACACTTCCTCCCTTCACGCTGCCAAACAAGCCTACTTTGTCACTCTCATCAATACCTTCTCTTTGAGTCCTCATTGGCTCTTCTCTACCTTTAAATCTCTACTTTCTCTGCTCCCACCGCCACCCAGCAGCTCACTCACTGCCCACGAGATTGCAAACCACTTCCAAAACAAGACTGACGCAATTCGTAGGGACATCGCCACCACAAAGACACCCACCCCACTTAGCATTCCTCATACTATGCCTCCCTCAACAATCTCCTCCTTTGACCTCTCTACCACCGAAGAGGTCCTCAATGTCTTCTCAGAAGCCCACCTGCCCCCTGGACCCTGTCCCCTCGCAACTCCTTCGGTCACCCTCCTCCTCCATCCTATGCTCCCTCACTCACAGCTTCAATCTTTCCCTCTCTACAGGTGCCTTCCCCTCCCCTCTAAAGCACGCGCACATCACTCCCACACTTAAAAAACCCTCCCTAGACCCCACCAACCTAAACAACCTAAGACCAATCTCCCTGCTGCCGTTTACCTCTAAACTCCTAGAACGCTTAGTCTACAATTGTCTGAGCTCCCACCTCACTGACAACAACCTTCTCGACCCTTTACAGTCTGGCTTTTGCCCTCTACACTCCACTGAAACTGCCCTACTAAAGCTCTCTAATGACCTACTAACTGCAAAAACCAATGGCCACTCCTACTACTCGACCTCTCCTTTTGACATGGTTGACCATCCCCTCCTCCTCAAAAAACTACACTCTCTTGGCCTCAGAGACTCCGCTCTCTCCTGGTTCTCCTCCTATCTATCGCAGCATTCCTTCAGTGTTACCTATAACGCTGCCACCTCCTCTTCACTCCCTCTCTCTGTAGGTGTCCCTCAAGGTTCTGTCCTTGGACCCCTTCTCTTCTCCATCTACACCTCCTCCCTTGGTCACTTGATAAACTCCCACGGCTTCAAGTACCATCTCTATGCTGATGACACGCAAATCTATCTGTCTACCCCTCACCTCACCCCTTCAGTCTCCACTCACATCACTAGCCTACTAAGTGACATATCGGCTTGGATGTCACTCCACTTCCTCAAACTCAACCTCTCCAAAACTGAGCTCTTAGTATTCCTCCCTGCCCGTACCACCTCCACTGACCTCACCAGAAATATCGGTAACACAATCATCTGTCCATCCCCTCATGCCAGGGTACTAGGTGTAATCCTAGACTCCCATCTGTCATTCCAGCCCCAGATCCAATCGCTGACAAAATCATGTAGACTTCACCTCCGCAACATCTCCAAGATACGACCGTTCCTAACCCCGGAAACCACTAAGCTACTTATTCACTCCCTTGTCATATCACGCCTCAACTATTGTAACTCCCCCCTCATTGGCCTACCTCATCGCAGGCTATCCCCTCTTCAGTCTATCATGAACGCTGCTGCCAGACTCATCCACCTTACTAACCGTTCTGTATCTGCCACCCCTCTCTGCCAATCCCTCCACTGGCTCCCAGTTGCCCAACGGATAAAATTCAAAACACTAATAATGACATATAAAGCCATCCACAACACTGCCCCAATTTACATATCCGAACTTATCTCTAAATATCACCCAAACCGTACACTCCGCTCCTCGCAAGACCTCCTACTCTCTAGCTCACTTATCTCCTCCTCCCATGCTCGTCTCCAAGACTTTGCCAGGGCGTCACCCATCCTCTGGAACTCCCTACCCCAATCTATCAGACTATCCCCCACTCTACTTACCTTTAGGCGATCATTGAAAACCTATCTCTTCAGGGAAGCCTATCCCGCCCTCTGCTAATACTGGTATCCTAAACGCTTCCAGCCACTCCATCCCCCACAGTTTTACCTATTGTACCACTTACCCCTCCCTCCTAGATTGTAAGCTCCAAGGAGCAGGGCCCTCAACTCCCTCTTGTATTGAACTGTATTGTTACTGTATTGTCTCCCACTACCATGTAAAGCGCTGAGCAAACCGTTGGCGCTATATAAATCCTGTATAATAATAATAATCTGAAGGCCACACGAAGTTTGGAGGTCCTTAGCTATTGACTCTGCAGATAGTTGATGACTTCTGCACACTCTGCACTTCAGCATGTGCTGACCCCTCTCTGCCATTTGACGTGGCCTACCACTTCGTGGCTGTGTTGCTGTTGTTCCCAGTTGCTTCCACTTTGTTATAATACCACTATCAGTTGACTGTGGAATATTTAGTAGCAAGGAAATTTCATGGATGGACTTATTGCACAGGTGGCAACCTATCACGGTACCACACTTGAATTCACTGAGCTCCTGAGAGCGACCCATTCTTTCACAATGCACAAAGTACATGAACACTGTATTCCAACAGTAGTAAATAAATGCAGATCCAAAAAGGGTTATTGTACAGAAGCCTTTTGATGGCTGTATCTGTCAATGTTGTACAGGTATGTATTGATAGCATTTCCTTTATTTTGTATACCTTTATTTTTATTTTTTCTACAATTACATTCAGATCAAGCTGTTCAGCAGAAGAAATGGGGCAAACTAACACTGCACTGCGCAGGGCCTACATCAGTCACCTTACTTAGCATAAACCAAAATCACTTTTTGTCTTTGATTTTCAAATAGCTGAATATAAAATAGAAACAATGTGTTCTTGTTAGCATGTATTTTCTGTTTTGTTGAGCATGTATTTTTCAGGATATTCATCATACCATTGCACAGCAGATAGGTATAACATGTTTTAACTGAGGAGACAGAAAACGGGGGGGGGGGGGGGGGGCGAGAGGCAAGAAAGAGAGAGAGAGAAAGAGAAGGATAGAGAGGGAGAGGAGAAAGAGAGAAAGGGAGAGTGTCAGGAATGGACTGGCCAGCAATAGTGGGACTCAGCTGCCTTATGAGCTGCAGTACCAGGGCTGGCCAGCGGGTGCTCCCAGCAATCAGAGACTCAACCTTGCAGCCAGTCAAACACCTGGGACTAATTATACTGGTGTATTTAAGGGACATTCAGACCTGCAGACTCTGCCTTGGTGTTGTGTTTCTCTTGGGCCCTGTATCCTGTTCCTGCTCTCTGTTCCTGTCTGATTCTCTGCTGACCCTGCTCTGATCCCTGGCTTGTCTGACCATTCTCCTCTGCCTGACCCTCTGTACCACGCTGCCCCCTACCTGCTGAACCTGGCCTGTGACCCCGACCATTCTCCGCTTGCTCCCCCTGTACCTACCTGCCTGACTGATATTGACCTGGCCTGCCTGACGACGCTTGCATTGTATGTACTGTTATCTGTGGGTGGTTGGTTGGTTTGTTTGCACTGTGTTATGTTTTAGTATTGCACTGCGTTTATGTTTGTATGGTTAGTGTTAATAAATTACATTGTTTATAACATATCTGAAGTCTGCGTTTCCCTGCGTCAGTCACACACCTCTGGTCATACCCGGGAGCCCTGACAGAGAGGAGGGAGAAAAAAGAGAACAACAGGAGGAAGAGAGAGAGAGGAGAGAAAAAGAAAAAGAAGTGGGAGCGAAGTGCAATGTGTTATGTGGTGGGTTCAAACACAAATTATTCAGGCTCAGTGAGTAGGCACACCCATCTGGAACTACTTATGAACAGTGACAGCGCTCTGAAGACTCGAAGGTGCTGAAAGTGCATGCAATGAGGAGAGGAATGCAGCCTGGCTGGTCCACACCCAAAGAGGAGACTCTTTCTGGAGAGAGGTAGACGTAGTCCATGCACTGTCCCTGCACTGACCCTGCACGTAGTCCCTGCACTGCACTGCTACTCCTCTGGAATCTTTCCCTAATCCTAAGCACTGTCCCTGTCAGATAGAGGATCTTGTCCCTAGCCACTCGCATAAAGTGCTCCAAACCCAGGAACTGCAGTCTTAAATAGACTCTGGCTGACCCAAGATGGCCACTGGAGTCACATGGGGTGCCAGCGTCCAATCAGACATCTGTCTCCCTGTGACCGCAGGGAGTCATAGAGGAGACCAGTTCCTCACAACTTCCTTCCCCTCTGCATTGCCACTTTGGTCGAGCGTCACCTGCAGTGCAGAGTACAGACTGCACTTGCCTACAAGAAGGAGAGAGAGAGGAGAGGAGGAAGAGAAAGAGGAGAAAGAGGACAGGAAGAGAGAGAATAAAAAGAGAGACAGGAAGAAAGATAAAAGAAGAGTGAGAGTAGAGAGGAAGAGAGACAGGAAGAGAGAGAGGAAGAAAGAGAGAGGAAAAGAGGACATGAAGATTGAAAGGTTAGGAAGAGAAAGGAGATTAGAAGAGAGGAGATGAAGACAGAGTGAGAGGAGGAGGAGAGGAAGAGCAGGAGAGGGAGCGGGGCTGATTCTAAAGAAGAGAAGAGGAATCAGTACAGGTACAGGTTGCCAAGGGTGAAAATAGCTGCAGAACATGTCAGCATTCAGAGGTCTCCCTGGACTGATGGAACCATCTGGAGACCAACTGCTTCTGGTAAGTGTACACTACTGAAGGGGGCACTCCAAAGTAAGGTACTTCACCAGTGGCACTGTTGTTTGGATGGAGCACTTCCAAGGAATTGTTTTAAAGCACATTATGGAACTTTGAAACTATTGTGTGGTAGACTTGCGCAGAGTTGTAAAGCACTTTTAAGGTGCTGCTTTAAGGTAGATAATAAGGCAGAAAACAGATTTCTTATTTTATTTTCGGTATAGTAAGTAAGTAGCTCAGGGACAGGACTCAGGAGGGCAAGAAATTAGAATGGGCAAGCACACACACATGAAATTGACTCTCACAGTGACATGGACAGCATTGTGCATCAGCCCAGATGATGGTGACACCTCACCGACATGACCTGAGTCACAGTGACAGTCTCTGCATGCCAGTTGGTCCATTCAGTCCACTTCAGTCCAAACAGCACTTACAGTCCCACTCCCAGTTTGCCTTGCTCCCGTCCTGCAGACGAGGCTCCAGCCACTCTGCTCAGCTCTCTTGTACCATGACATCATACGACACATCATACTTTTGCACCTCCTCCACCAGACACACATCCACCCCCCCTGCAGGTGCCGCCCAAACACATTGTAGCAGGTGTATGCGCAGTTCTGAGCCGAGCGTCACAGCCATATTTTTAACCACTTTACCACTGTCCTATAGCAGAAATACTGTTACAGGGTGGCAGGACTGCTCAAAGTCATGTATATATACATGATTTGCATTTCCGGGTAGGGGGCGCATGCATGCGCTACCCTTCCTGGAGCACTATTGCCTGCTGCCCATTTCAATCACAGGTCCTGGCTGGTGATTCTCGGCCGGGACTAAGTAATCGCCGGAAGAGCTGACAGGGGAGAGATCTGTGTGTAAACCACACAGGTCTCTCTCCTGTCAGCAAGGACATGCTGCTTTGTATTTCTCTGCACAGCAGAGAAATACAAAGCAGCATGTCTCTGTAATAAAGCACAACACAGCACACAATGTAAAAAACACACAGCACACTGTTAACCCTTTGCTCACCCTAGATGTTAACCCCTTCCTGCCCAGTGTCATTAGTACAGTGTCAGTGCTTTTTATTAGCATTGATTACTGTATTAGTGTAACTGGGGATGTCAGTGGCAGTTAATCAATTCCCACCCAGTGTCAGAATGCCCGCCGCAGTTACGCTATAAGTCGCCGAATGCCGCCATTACTATTATAAAAAAAATTAAAATTAAAAATCCAGTAAATATACCACCATTTGTAGACACTATAACGTTCACGTAAACCAATTATTATACAGTTATTGGGGTTTTTTGTTAGCAAAGACATGTAGCAGAATACATTTTGGCCTAAATTTATAAAGAAATTTAATTTGAATTTTTTTTTATTTTTTTTACTGGTTAAGTTTTATAGCAAAAAAAGTCAAAAATATTGTTTTTTTTTTTTAAATTGTCAGTCTTTCTTTCATTTATAGTGCAAAAAAATAAAAGAGGTGATCAAATACCACTGAAAGAAAGCTCTATTTGTGGGAAAAAGGGACATAAATTTAATTTGGGTGCAGCGTTGCATGACGGTGCAATTGTCAAAGTAATGCTGCGCCGTATCGCAAAAAATGGCCTGGTCGGGAAGGGGGGGGGGGGGTAAAGTGGTTAACTGGCAACCTTTTCCTATCACTGATATTTACTGGCAAGAGAAAGGTGCCCGTTTTTTTTGCTGGCTGCCAGTTGGCAACACTGCTACAGTATAATATTAGGGGTGCATGGAGAGCGGCAGATGGGTAGCCAACACACACACACCCATAAATACATGTTTCTTTTTTCTTTCATTTTGTATTTTTTGTCTATGCACTACGTGTAGGTTGCTGTGAAATATTTATTTATTACAGGTACTTATATAGTGCTGTCAGGTTATGCAGTACTTTTGTGGCAGCACCCAAATATTGTAGAGTTCCCCTTAAGTTTTAACATTTCTAACAGCATCTGTTTGCAAAACAAGGTCATCAGCTCACTTCCCCCCTCCCTTATTTCCTGTGAAAAAAATGTGTTCCAGTCTGTAGCTGGCACCCTTATTTTCAGCTGAAGATAATTTACCTAGCAAGGCCATATTCTGCACTGCTTAGAAAGTTTTTTTAAATGTACAGAAAGTGAAAGAGGAAATATATGCATTGTGATGTAATTGCTGATATGTATACCCTGTAAGATGCTTTTCAAGGCACTTAGCTTTGCAGACGTTAATCTGGCTAGGTCAACAGCTGGTTAATAAAGCTTGTTTTCCCTCAAGTCCATGTCTGAAGTTTTACCTGTGATTCTTAAAATTGCCTTTAAACTTTACATATATATTGTACATTCACATCAGTCCCTAACCTTCAAGGGGCATACAATCTAAGGTCCCTAACTTACATTCATACTAGAGACAATTTAGACAGGATCCAATTAACCTGCCAGCATGTCTTTGGAGTGTGGGAGGAAACAGGAGTACCCAGAGGAAACCCACGCAGGTACAGGGAGAACATGCAAACTCCAGGCAGGTGGTGCAGTGGTTGGGATTCAAACCAATGACTCTAGTACTGCCAGGCAGAAGTGCTAACCATTTAGCCAGTGTGCTGCCCATATTTACTAGTGCACAGCTCTGTAATCCTGTCATAGAATCCTTGTGGAAAGAGATAAAGCCTGTGTTCTAATTGTGTTGCTAATTTGCATAATAAATATCCCTCAGTGCGTGTATGAAGATTAGTAACTGACAGCCCTGAGGGATTTGAATATTACTGAGAGGAAAGGTGTGAAAAGAGGTTTTCAACAAAACAATTTTCTCATGTATAGCAATTAAACTGACATTTAACGATTAAATACACTTTAATTAGAATGTAGGCTGTGGTGACAGTTTGCAGGAAAATCACAGAAAAAGCAGCAGCAGATCACACAGCTCCCTCGCCACAACCTACAAACAACCAGGCCAGGCTTGAAAGGTCACATGTTCATGCATAACCTATCGCAGCACAGGTTCTAAGCAGCGCTTCGGCCATCTTTGAAGAGGTATGCCATTCAAAGGGCATCTTCGATAAAAGATCATTTTGACAATAGCTGGCCACATTCATACCTTAGAAGCGGAGAAGCAAATGGATCTTAAAAATAAGTTTTAAAATCCTATCAGGAAAAGTTACAATTCAGTCACTGTAACGAATGGCAAAGCGCAATGCACTGTGGGATTGTAGTGTGCTCGTCCCTCTGCACCTATTGGCGGCTCTTATCAGGAAACTACAGATCCCAGAATAACCCGGGGTTTAAAGGGACCTGACCAATCAGAGTGAAGGTTATGTAGTTCCAGAGAAGTCCGGTGGCAGGGACAGAGGGGACCAAGGGGACTGCTGATTGCTGTGTAGGTAACTGTATGCTGTGCCAGTATAGTACATAGAGCTGTCAGTGTGCTACAGATATCAGTGACTATTTCTGTGACACTAATACGGCTACAATCACCTCAAGCACAGATCAGTGTGTTTCTGTGATCTGTCAGTGGAACACAAGGAATCCGCCGTGTGTGTACACTGAGCAGGTGGACTCCAGGCAAAGTGCCAGTACACAGATGAATTGCACATGAGGGGGCTGCTTTACCTGCCATAGTGTGTGGAAGTCTGTCCATCCACATTTCAAGGAACAGATCACCTTTCTTTACATGTTACAGTCCATATTCAGGGTGTAACACCAACCCCGCACCTATGCCATCCACCTGTTGTGACAACTAGCAGGAGATCCTCTATTTGCTGTCACATTTTAAAAAAAAAAGTGCTATATCATTAATTTGCAGAGTTCTATGAATGAGGAACTACAATTCCCAGCAGCCTTTGCAGCTGTTGGCTTGTAGTTCTTCAAGTGTTACTAAACTCAGGACCATGCATTCACTATCAAAAATGTCCACCTAGGATGATTTCCCCTGGAGGTAGACCAATGGTGCGCCAAAGCTCACAGTGTCTTCCTGGCACTTAACCATTTGCGTAGCGGGCACTGTCACCCTCTTCCTGCCCAATTTTCAGCTTTCAGCACTGTTGCATTTTGACAATTGCACTGTCATGCAACACAATTAGAGCTTTCTTTTGGTGTTATTTAATCACTACTGGGTGCACTATAAACAAAAAAAGAGCAAAAATTTGAAAAAAAAAGTTTTCTGTGTGAAATTTCTATGAAATTTTGCAAACAGGTAATTTTTTGCTTCACTGATGTGCATTGATGAGGCAGCACGGGTAGGCAGCACTGATGGGCACTGATTTGCGTTAATGAGGCTGCACTGATAGGCAGCACTAATGAGGTGGTACGGATAGGCAGCACTGATGAGGTGGCACTGGTGGGCATTGATAAGGAGGCACTGATGTTGCTGCACTGATATGCAACAATGATGGGCTTTGACTGGTAGATGGCACTGCTCGTCACTACTGATGGGCTGCACTAATGATCAGGGCACTGATTATCAGTGCAGATCTGCTCTGCTGACATTTGCCAGTTATCGGCAGTACTTTCCTCATTCTGTGACAGCGTGCGTAAAGTGCTGCCGATAACTGACAACTGTATTTACTTTGTGCACTCAATATTTGCAAAACTGAGCTCATACTATTCCCCCCAGCCTGTGCCCCCTCCCCTGACTTCTCCATCAAGATCAATAATACAACCATCAGTCCCTCCCCTCATGCCAGGGTCCTAGGTGTAATCCTAGGCTCCCATCTGTCCTTTCAGCCCCAAATCCAATCACTGTCCAAATCTTGTAGACTTCACCTCCGCAACATCTCCAAGATACGCCCGTTCTTAACCTCTGAACCCACTAAGCAACTTATCCACTCCCTTGTTATCTCTCGGCTTGACTATTGTAACTCCCTCCTCATTGGCCTACCTAATCGCAGGCTATCCCCTCTTCAGTCTATCATGAATGCTGCTGCCAGACTCATCCACCTTACTAAGCATTCCATATCTGCCACCCTTCTCTGCCAATCCCTCCACTGGCTTCCAATTGCCCAACGAATAAAGTTCAAAACAATAACATATAAAGCCATTTATAACTCTGCCCCAAATTACATCACCGGTCTTGTCTCCAAATATCACCCAAACAGTCCTCTCCGCTCTTCCCATGACCTCCTGCTCTCTAGCTCCCTTGTCTACTCCTCCCATGCTCGTCTCCAGGACTTCTCCAGAGCCTCCCCATCTTCTGGAACTCTCTACCCCAATCTATCCGACTATCACCTACTCTGCCCACTTTTAAGTGATCTCTGAAAACCTATCTCTTCATGGAAACCTATCCTGCCTTCAGCTAATTTAGGAATCTTCTATTCCTCCTACCAGTCCATCCCCCACAGTTATTACCTTTTGTACCATCAGCCCCTCCCTCTTAGATTGTAAGCTCCAAGGATCAGGGCCCTCCTAACTCTATTGTCTATTAATCCTGAACTGTATTGTTGCTGTATTGTCTCCCTTTATATTGTAAAGCGCTGAGCAAACTGTTGGTGCTATATAAATCTTGTATAATAATTGTGATCAGTTGTGTCATTGGACCCAGTTGATTTCGTAGTAAAAGGCTGCTGTGATTGGCCTTTTACCTAGTCATGTGATCAACTGTGTCCATAGGACACAGCGATCACTGACAGCGCTGGGTGCGCGCTGCTGGGTGCGCATTCTGGGAGGACGGCATATGAAAACTGGACAACCGCGCTGTAGCCATCATTCAGCTATAGCGCGGCTGTCAAGTGGTTAAACAGCATAGGAGCATAAGGTGAAGAGCTGACAACTTGTTCTCCCGATAAAAGTACTTTATTCTTAAAGAGTACAGTGTGCAAATTATAGCAGCTTACCCGTTTCGGTAAAAAACCTTATTCATAGCCAGTACGCAGGACATGGAAATGCAATTATTTCATTAAATATAAACTAAATACCATTTCTCATAAGTAGTATATAGTCTTGTGACTTCTATCAGTGTCCAGCATAGCACTGGTTAAAGCTTGTAGGAGGTGGTTTCATTCTCCCCTGATTGTCCTTTGAGGCTGCAGGACCCCCTGTCTGGACAGTGCTGATTGGCCCTCTGCTGATCACATGCACTCTCCCAAGAAAATAAAATAAAAACTCTAGTAATACACACCAAAATGGGCATGTGTAGCTTGCCCCAAAGGCTCTGTTCTATCAGCAGATGTATTAGTTACTGTGGAAGAAGGGGATGATCAGAGAAGAGAGGATCAAACGGCCATTTTATACAATGCATAGAATGAACCCGTTAGGTTCCACAGTGAGTATAACAAGCATCCTTTACTGCATATACAGACTGATTTTACTGCTGTGGGTTTAGTAACGCTTTAACCACTTCCCGCCTGCAATGTTCTGTGGCAGGGTGACCGCTACAGGCAAAGCGATGTACCCGTACGTCGCTCTGGCTGTACTAACACGGGGGGGGGGGTGCTGGGTTCCGGAGCGGGCACGCAGAGCTTCCCCCTTGCGACTGCTTGTCCAGCGGAATGAAGATCCCGGTGAACGGGACCCGGTGATCATGTGGTCGCTATGCAATCGCATGATCACAATGTAAGCAAAGCTGTTATGAATAAATCTCATTCATAACAGCTCTGCTCCTCTTACTAGTGAGCTCTGATTGGTCCACAGCTGTCACATGATACATGGGGCCAATCACAGCACCCTGTACCATGTGACCAGCTCCAGCCAATCACAGATCACTATCCTGAGCTGTCAAAACTTAGTGTGTAAAAAAAATAAATAAATAAAACCCTGATCACCCCCCTCCCCCCAGTACAATGTTACTATGGTAACATTGTACTATTCTGATAAAAGTATTTATAGAAAAAAGTTTAAAAAAAAACAAAAAACATATTGAGGGTTTTTTTTTTTTATATTTTTTTTAAAAGTTTTTTTTTTACTACTTGCCAGCCTCTTACCTGCATTTTGCGGGTGAGCAGCAGTTCTTGGCAAAGCGAGGTAACCTTGCATCACTTCCTATTTTATGGTGTGAATGCACCTGCGCCCCCCCCCCCACACCCATTGGTCCTGGGAGAGAAGAGAACACAGCACCAAGTAAAAGCGCTACATTTTACACACAGGTTAGATTAGAACATTTAACCCTTTTATTGCCCCTATTAACCCTTTCAGCACCCCTGTTAACCCTTTGATCACCCCGTCAACCAACCAGTGCCATTAGTACAGTGTCAGTATATAGAATGTTTCACTTATCACTGCATTCCTGCCACTAGCGACATCAGATAGCGTCAGGGTCAGTAAGCTCCCCTCCCAGCCAGAGTCAGCTAGCATTAGATTGCCCGTACACTATCACACTCACGCTATAGGTCGCTGATCACCGCCATTACTAGTATAGTGTTTGTACGGATCAGGATATTGATCACGTACAGAACTATACTAGTGCCTCCTTTTGTATAGTGTCCCCAAAAATTCAGAGTTAGGAGGATCGGCCCCGTTCACAGCCAGCACTAGCATTTAGCCCCTCCGCTGTTTTTCACAGAAGATTTGTATCAATTGATTGTGGGCCAAGGCAATTTATATGCACAACAATACATGGCCGCCCACCCAAATTCAGCTCTTGTCAGACAATTCTCATGGAAACGTATCACGGTTTCTGAATATAAAACTCTTTTTGGCCTAATCCTTAACTTGCGCATTACAAAAGGAATGAGAACAACAGAATGAATTGCGGTCATATTGCTCCAGAAAGCCAATTCATCGTATGCCCATGTTCTCTGCTGTTACATATATGCTCAACATGGACCAGCAATGTACTGGTACGTCGCTGGACTTTGAATGGTTATACCGGGATGACACCTGCAGCTGCAGGCATCATCCTGGTATCATTATTTTCAACTGGCTTTCATGTAAAAGCAATCCTAGTGGCCAATGAGCTGCTGAATTGTTTTTACAAGCAGCGGGAAGGGACATTCCCCCCACCCCCACCCCTCCTGCCTTCCACAGTTTTCATGGGCTTCCTTGTCCCACGGGGAAATCCAAGAATGCAACCAGCAGTTCCACTGGCTGACCACAGAGCTGGTCTGAGACCAGAATGGCTCCAATCATCTCAATAGTCTAAGAAATCGGAAGCTACGAGCATTTCATAATTTCAGTTTCGCAAGATATAAACAGCACCATTAGTAAATTGGGAAAGCATCTGATCACACGGATCTTGGTGAGATTAGATAATGTAAGGGCAGAGAAGATATCCAGAGTCTGATAGACCCCAAATTTCTCAAAAAAGGAATCTATGACAAGGCCCATTGAAGTTATAGGGGATATTTGCATTCCCTGTGATAGCATTAAAAGTGATCAAGAAAAAAAAAAATGAAAAGGACAGTGTAAAAATAATTAGAAAAAAACAAAATAACTAAAAAAAAACCCCCAAAAACATCCTTGCCCCCCCCGCATGTGCATCTGCGTGCGCAAACGTTGACTCCATGCCGGTATGTAAACAGCGGTTGCGCCATGCATGTGAGGTTTTGCCATGAACATCAGATTGAGGGCAGTAATTCTAGCACTAGACCTCCTGTGTAAATATAAATTGATGATCTGTAAAGACTTTTAAAGCATCGCCTATCGATAATAAAAATGTATGTACTTTGTTGCCAGCACAGGCATGCGCAATTTTAAAGCATGTCATGTTTGGTATCTAGTTACTCAGCGTGACATCATGTTTTATAGTTTATCAAATAATTGGGCAACATATTGTGTTTTTGTGCATTAAAATTCTAAAAAGTGTATTTTTCCCAAAAGACTTGCGTTTGAAAAATCGTTGCACAAATACTGTGTGACGTAAAAAAATTTCAACACCCACCATTTTATTCTCTAGGGCCTCTGCTTTAAAAAAATCTATAATGTTTTGCGGTTGAAAGTAATTTTTCTAGCAAAAAAACAGTTTTTTCATGTGAACAAAAAGTGTCAGAAAAGGCTTGGTCTTCACGAGTGGGTGATGTGTGGCATAAGATTCTAATGTTGAAAGGAGTTGAGACATATCTATAGCCCTGAAGTCTATGAGACCTGCAACACTTACATCTGAGTGGCCTGGAAGTATGGCAAGAGCTGTACTTCCCCCATCACATTTGCCTAATGTACAAAATGAATGTTATGAAGAGGGGTTGCTTTTGAGAGAAAGGAAAGTATAACTGGTAAGTTTGTTCTGCTCAGTGTTGAGCTTTAAGCGCTTACACTACTTGCATTTAAAAATACATTTAAAGTGATACTAAAGGCACTTTTTTATTAAAAAAAAAAGTGTTAAAATAATTATCTGCTCTGTGCTCCTTCATCCAGAGTGTAGGTACCCCAGTACAGGAGGTGTATTATGGGCCAGGTCACTAGATGAAAACAGGGAGAAAAAGAAAACTAGTGCAGCCACCACATCTAAGGATTGGTAGAATGCAATATATTACATTTTTGGTTTTGGAATTAATAAAGCTTTGAGATAAAAAAACATTTAGACCTTTGAACCACTTTAATGATTCTTTAATGAATACCGAGATTTATTAAGTGTCTTTTACATCTTCCTGGGGTTTGGAAAGAGCACAGCCTCTCTATAGCTCACCTCCTGACCCACTTAGGGCTCATGCACATGACCGTAAGGGGGCCATACAATGTGGAAGAGCATACAGAACCTGCAAAAAATCTTCCTCATGAGCAACAGCTGCCACATACAACCTCCAATAGAGGTTGCAGGATGCATCTGTACACAGGTATGTGACACTTCTTTTGTAAATACACACATGGACTTATAGCCGTTCTGCATGTACGTAAAATTGTATATGTCTGTCTGTGTTTTATGCAGGCATTGACCTATACCTTTGTACAGCTGTATCCTATCCTTTCTTCGGGTGGCTGTATGCAGCAGCTATGGCTCCTGAGGAAGACTTTTCTCTAGGTACTGTATGGCCCCATGTGGGGGCCACACAGCTCCATGTGTGCATGAGCCCTTATGCTCACATTCACATTCCCCCTTTACTCCTTCCTTTGCAGATGCCACAAGCAACCTGTGTAAGCTTTGTGTCACCCCGTTTAACAGTTTTTAGGCTCAGGGATTCGCCATTGCTCATAGGAACTCACATGTTTCCATACCTGGAAGCACAGGGTATTTGTGGTGGCTGTGTAGGAGGAGGGTTTAGGAAGGGTATAATGAATAAGTGGGTCAGTAGGTGGGCAGCTAGAGTCTCTTTAAAGCTCACTGAAAGTTTTACAAACGCTTTATAAAAGCTTACAGTACGCACTGCTCTTAATTTAAGATGAAGACTATATGTACCAGACCCATGACTGTCTATACATACTGTGCTATGACTATGGACCTGCTTCCAGTCTGAAATGCATCAGACCAGTTTTCCTTTTTTCTAGTTTATTGTATCACATTAAAATTGTGGGAAGACTGTAGTTTTTACTGTTTTCCTTGCCTTTATGTTTTAATCTGCCCTTAATATATGCTGCCTTTTTTTGTAGGATAAATTTAAGAACATTGCCATGAACACTGCCTTGAAGCAGTTATGTTGAAAACTTTTGCAAGTACTGTATTAAGATGCCAAAATGGGCTGGGGATAAGCAATTTTCGATGCAGACATTTTTACGTACCCATCATGGGGGTTAGTAGGACATACACTGCTGCAAAATCAGATGCAAATGGGCAAAACTTTGGAGAAGAAAACCAAAGAACAATTGAAAGCCTCTATAAATTATCCATCAATATTAAAAAGATTCGCCGATTAAAAGGTTGGGTTCTGTGTAAGGATGTGGCGTACGTAGAAGAGACAGCTGATATCCTGAAAGGAATGGGAGCAAACTTCATGACAGTGGCCAATATTCTAGAGTCTTATCCCGAAGCCTTTCTACAGGAGCCTGCAGAGATCAAGGTCCAAAAATCCATCTGGAACTTGGTGTGTCCCAAAGACCAGGAATTGATCACCATTATCGAAAAGTTTCCCGATTCTTTCTTCGGTTATAAGAGTTTCAAAAACCAACAAGACAACATCAGGTACTTGCAAGACCTAGGACTTGGCAAGAAAATAGTTTGCCGGCTGTTAGCAAGCGCTCCACAGATCTTTTGTAATCAGATTGAAGACAATAAGAAAATGATCAATGCTCTGGAAGAAAATTACTGTAGTCTGGGTGGTACAAAGGAAAACTTTAAACCTTGGTTAATGAAATTGTTAAGTCAAGATCCATTTGTGCTCTCAAAGTCCTCTTTGGCTTTTAAGGAGAATGTGAAATTTCTACAGAATTTAGGTTTTAAAGATGCAGAAGTATTAAAACTTCTGTCCAAGCTTAAAGGATTTATTTTTGACATGACTTGCAGTAACATGGAACTGGGTATTCTGTTTACCAAAACCACCTTTGACTGTAGCGCTGAAGAACTAAGACAGCTGGTTATGAAATGTCCGGCTCTTATTTATTATTCTGTTCCACTTCTTGAAGATCGACTGAAATATTTACTCCAAGAAGGTGCTTCTTTAAGACAAATTAAGGAGTGCCCCAATATTTTAGAACTCATACCGCAAATTATACAGTTCAGAGCAAGAAAAGTCAAACAGCTAGGCTGGCAAATAAAGGACCACAGCCTGGAGGTGATTAATGGGACTAAGAAAGATTTTGAGGCCAAGTTTTTCAAGTTGCAAGTCAAAAGCGAGAGACCCTTATTTAATCCTGTTGCCCCATTGAATGTAAAGGAATGATGTGCAAGTGCCTGTTTACGTGGAAGGCATGAACATAGGTTGGCAAGATGTAAAACTCACGATGAACTGATATTTAGTTAAGAAGACAGACCTTTTAGTAAAAAATGTAATTGGAAATTTGGGTAAAATAACAAAACAACATATTTGCTGGTGATTCTGCCTGTGGATTTTTTTTTCAGTTACATAGTTAGTCTGGCTGAAAAAAGACAAAAGTTCATCCTTCTAGAGGAAGGCAAAAAACCCAGCAAAGCATGATCCAATTTACTCCTGCAGGGGAAGAAATTCATTCCTGATCCCCCGAGAGGCAATCGGATATTCCCTGGTTCAACGTTACCTAGAAATGTTAGTATCCAAGTTATATTATGTGTATCTAGGAAAGAATCCAGGCCTTTTTTTTTTTTTTTTTTAAAGCAATCCACTGAGCTGGCCAGAACCAACTCTTGAGGGAGTCATTGCCACATTTTCACAACTCTTACTGTGAAGAAGCCTTTCCATATTTGGAGATTAAATCTCATTACAGCTCCTGGCCAAGACAGTTACATGCCAGTGGAGTGCCCTCCAGTTACTATCTGCTTTTTTTTGGAGGTTCGTCGGCCCTTAATATGTTTTTCAATGTCATGTGATATGGAATGAACTGGTGATACAATTACAGATACCATACCTTCAAGCTCTCTGAGCTCCTGAAGAAGTGAACCTTGGTTCAAGAAACGCCTTGAGATGTTGAGAGCTTGTGTTCTATAATTCATGGGTCATGTAGATTTAGCTTCTTTACCTGTTTACACCTCATCCAAAAATAAACATCAAGTACCAAATTTGTAACAATTTTAATATGTCTATTTTCTAAAAACCATAAGAAAGAATGTGTTTTTTTTTTTTTTTTTTCGTTTTTTTTAGCTATAATTTACTGTGCCTTGCAAGTCCCTTGGGCATTTGTTTTCTCTTTAATACTGTTGTACTGGGGACTGAGTCACACTTATCCTCACTCACCACAGCCTCTTATCTTTTATTATGTATCCATCTAAGACTATCTACAGGGTGACAGTGCTGTCACATGATTTCATTGCAGAACAAATAACGTCATCTTATTACAGGAACAGCAAATAAAACCTTTTTTTTTTTTTTTTTACAGGGGGGCTTAGGAAAAAAGCTGATGTGCTAATGCTAGTGACAAAATGTATCATATATGTACTTTTTCATTTTGTCCATAGTTCAGCTTTAACTAATCTTGTTTTTTTTAGTCCCCCTATGTGAAATTGTTAAAAAAAAAACAAAAAAACAATTAGCCATAGCAACGGTAATTTACTGTAGATTGCAACTTTCAGCATAGTCATTGGTGAGGTTATACAAGATCCCCACAGCCTCCTGGGAAACTTTTTATGGAATTTCATATTTTGCCAAAAATGTACTCTTGATGGGCCGGAAGCTGAAGCCTATGGTACGGTGCCTTTACTATATTGCTAGAGTTTGTTTTTTTTTGTTTTTTTTTCTTCTTCTTAAAGCCCAATTCTGGGCAGAAAAAAAAATATCCCATGCAGTAGGGCTGTGCCCGCAGGGTGTTCAGGAGCAGCGGGGAGCAGTCTTGTGTGAGGGGAGTTGAGGGCTGGGAAGGTATATCTGCTTTTTATATTTCCCCTAGAAATAAACTAGCAATTAACCCTTGCAGTGCAGGCTCAATCCTACTGCAAGGGATCACTTTTGATTTGCCCATAGTCCAGGTTTTAAATATTTGGCTAGTGATTTTTGCATACTGTCATGGGGGTGGGGGGGGGGCACTAACAGATGGAGGAGAATTAATTTTTAGTGACAGTTCCATTATAAGCACAGTGATTTGAATAACCTACTGTTGTGTTCAGAAACGCCACTTCACTGGTGATTTTTAATTTTTTTTCCCCAGGTCTTGCCCCCAAGATGTGCCAAACTGTGCGGTCAGCTGTCACTGAAGCTTTCAAGGGGTGTAAAGTTAATCTTGTAAAGCGCTGCACAAACTGTTGGCGCTATATAAATCCTGTATAATAATAATAAAAAAGACACCATGTGACTCAGCTAATTAGAAAATAGGATTAAAGCGTATGTAAAGGCAGAACTTTTTTTGGCTGAGTGGGGAAAGGGTAGACCTCTGCCAGGTTTTATTGTTGACTGTGCCCCCTGCTTAGGAGATTTACCCTCTGTTTGTCCAGTTGACCATTGTCCCTGAGACAGGTGAGAAAATGAGATATCCAAAGTTTTAGAGCTGTCACCAGAAGCCGAGGTGAGGGTAAATCATCAACTGGGGACAACTTAAGACAGCTAAAAAGGGAATTCACCTTAGGGTGATTTCCTCCAACTTCTTGTTGTGCCTCCAATGGACGAAGTGAAAGGAAATTTCTCCAGTACAGTACAGAGGCAGCAAATAATACATTGACAGGGTGCTGCAACCCTTCCCTACTCTATCCAAAACAGAAAAAAAAGATTTGGCTGTTCATACACATTTAATTATCAGGTTATGATGGTGTTGGATTTTAATGCCATATTCTCTGTTGATGGATACAGAAAAGTGGTTCCAGATTTAATTATAGCTTTTTTAAAATTCTAATTTCTCCATTAACAGACCAAGCTGTCCAGAAAATGTGGCAACTAGAGGGTTGAGAAAACATTTAAAGAGGACTTTCACCTCCTCCCCATCCCTATTGTATATACATGTTAAGAATCGATAGGGGGGAATAAACAATCATACTTGCCTATATTCTTGTGACATTTTATTCATACCTACCTATTTTTGTCATACCTCTGTGCTGCCTGGGTCCCCGTTCCCATGCAACCATTTTTTTAAATTTCTGTAATACTGTGCATATGAGAGATGAAGAATTATATCATGCGCACTTAGGTTATGTAACTTCCCTGAAAGCAGTGGTGATGTTCCCTTCCCAGGGGACATCTGTGTGTCTGGAGCTACGTCCCCACTGCCTTGCGGGAAACCAGGGAGTGGAAGAAAGGAAAAAGTAAGTATTTTATTTTTGTGGGATAAAGATGTAAAATCTTTAACCCAAAAAGAATAAAACGTGCTAGCTAGAGTATTTGGCTTTAATTAGTTAATCACTTATGTCTACCAGCCCATCTAAACTGGTCCATACGAGGTCCAGTCGAGTAAATTTCAGTAGGATTCTGATGAACCACGCTTTGTGGTTAGTTCAGCCCCCCGAAAAATTGAGGGAGTCAGGCAGAAAATTACTGAGCCTGCATTCAGTCAGATCCAGCCACTGTTAGGGTATTCTGACAGCCACCAGTGCTTGCTGTCAGAATACAATAGCTGGAAGTGTGGATTTATCCATTTGTATGGCATGCAGCCTGCACGCTGAATGAAAAAAACTGTTGGTGTATAGCCAGTTTAGTACTACCTTCTCCATAGGTCGACAATGCTGCTGTTCAAGCGTGGCTACATTGTCCCTTCATACAGTGGGGTAGTGTGTGTAGGCACCGTAAGACAGGAAGTACACTGCTTCTTAAAAAAATTAAAGAAACACTTTTTAAACAGAGTATAGCATTAAGTCAATTGAACTCCTGGGATATTGATCTGGTCACTTAAGTAGCAAATGTTGTTAATCAGTTTCAGCTCCTTTGGTAATGAAATGGGCAACAGTGAGACAACCCCCAAAACGGGAATGCTTTTACAGGTGGAGGCCACTGTCATTTTATTCTTTATCTTTTCTGACTGTTTTTCACTAGTGTTTTGCATTTGGCTAGGGTCAGTGTCACTACTGATAGCATAAGGCGATACCTGGACCCTACAGAAGTTGCACAGGCAATCCAACTTCTCCAGGATGGCACATCAATACATACCATTGCCAGAAGGTTTGCTTTGTCTCCCAGCACAGTCTCAAGAACGTGGAGGAGATTCCAGGAGACAGGCAGTTACTCTAGGAGAGCTAGACAGGGCCATAGAAGGTCCTTAACCCACCAGCAGGACTGGTATCTGCTCCTTTGTGTAAGGAGGAACAGGATGAGCACTGCCAGATCCCTCCAGCAGGTCACTGGTGTGAATGTCTCTGACCAATCAGAAACAGACTTCATGAGGGTGGCCTGAGGGTCCAGCGTACTCTAGTGCTCACTGCCCGCACCCATAGAGCTCGATTGGCAATTGCCATTGAACACCAGAATTGGAAGCTCTGCCACTGGCGCCCTGTGCTTTTCACAGATGAGAGCAGGCTCACCCTGAGCACATGTGACATATCTGAAAGGGTCTGGAGAAGCCATGGAGAATGCTATGCCACCTGTAAGTCTGTAAGATCATTCAGCATGACTGTTTTGGTGGTGGGTCACTGATGGTCTGGGGAGGCATATCCATGGAGGGACGCACAGACCTCTATAAGCTAGAAAATGGCACCCTGATGGCCATTAGGTATCGGGATGAAATCCTTGGACCCATTGTCAGACCCTACACTGGTGGAGTGGGTCCTGGGTTCCTACTGGTGCATGACCTCATGTGGCGAGAGTATGCAGGCGGTTCCTGGAGGATAAAGGAATTAATACCATTGAATGGCCCCCATGCATGCCTGATCTAAATCCAATAGCGCACATCTCTGGAATATCATGTTTCGGTCCATCTGATGCCGCCAGGTTGCACCTCAGACTTTCCAGGAGCGCAATGATGCCCTGGCCCAGATCTGGGAGGAAATACCCCAGGACACCATCTGTTGTCTCAATAGAAGCATACCCCGACGTCAGGCATGCATACAAGCACGTGGGGGCCATACAAATTACTGAGTACCATTTTGAGTTGCTGCAATGAAATTTCAGCAAAATGGACTAGCCTGCTGCATCTTTTTTTTTTTTTTTTTTCTCTTTGATTTTTGGGGTGTCTTTGAATTCAGTCCTCTGTAGGTTGATACTTTTCATTTCCATCAAAGGATGGGGCATCCTTACGTTCCTAACACATTACCCAGTCCATATCAGTATAGATAACCAGCATGAGATTTTTTTTCCCATTGAGATCTGATGTGTTTTCAAAGTGTTCCTTTATTTTTTTTGAGCAGTGTATGTTACTGGTTGGATCACCAGGTGAAAATAATATATTTATTTGTTTTTTAGTTTATATATGCTTTAACTTTTCTATATTCCTGCAAAAGGTGAATTGGTCAGTGAGACCATCCATTATATTATAGAATCATTAGGAAAAAGGTGCATTTGGCCAATTTCAACTTCACCAGAAAGAGTTGACAGCCACTTCTATTTAATAATTATATTAAGCGATTTTTAGTCAGGATAACCTTTGCATGTGCATTTTTTTCTATCATATATGCATCAGCTAACAAAACTTCTATGCACATGTGCTTAGAGCCAATACAATGACAGGAGAAGTGACCTAGCTGTACTAGTTTTAAAGTGACCCTGTCAAAAAAAATGATAGCAGTATCTGCAAAGTAAGAGACAGAATACTTTTCCTGTTGCTAGAATGCCACTCCACAAAAAATTCACAGCCCGTAGGCAAATGGATACTTCTGTCATTATGGATGTCCTTGGTCCCTGTGCTGGGTTCGGTGGTTACTTCTGACCTCCATGTCATTTTATGACACATGTCTGTCACCCTGATCTAGACTTCACTACCTAACAAGTCATTGGGGTTGATTTACTAAAGGCAAATAGACTGTGCACTTTGAAACTGCAGTTGCTTCAGAGCTTAAGAAGTGAGTGGAAGCTCTGCTGACTTTCATCATCCAATCATGTGCAAGAAAAATGCTGTTTATTTTATTTTCCTAGCATGTGATTATTCTTCACCTCATTTACTAAGCTCTAGAGCAATTGCACTTGCAAAGTGCAGTCAATTTGCCTTTAGTAAAACAACACCATTGACTTTGAGTAAGCTTGCAAAATGAAAGTTCAAGCTTTTTGGACTTCAATGGCTACATACTGGCTGAAGATCAGTGACACAAAAGGCAGTGAAACCAGGCTTAGGCAGTCTGTAGCTTGTACCTTTAAAAGCCATTTCTGCAATGACCGCTTTAATAGTTACAGTGAAGGAAATAAGTATTTGATCCCCTGCTGATTTTGAATGTTTGCCACTCACAAAGAAACCCAGACCCAAAACACATGGCCAAGGCAACAAAGGAGTGACTCAAGAAGAAGCACATTAAGGTCCTGGAGTGGCCTAACCAGTCCCCAGACCTTAATCCGATTGAAAATCTGTGGAGGGAGCTGAAAGTTTGAGTTGCCAAACGTCAGCCACCAAACCTTAACGACTTGGAGAGGATCTGCCAAGAGGAGTGGGCCAAAATCCCTCCTGAGATGTGTGCAAACCTGGTGGCCAGCTACAGGAAACATCTGACCTCTGTGATTGACAACAAGGGATTTACCACCAAGTACTAAGTCATGTTTTGTGAAGGGGATCAAATACTTATTTCCCTCATGAACATGCAAATCAGTTCATAATTTGTTAGACATGCATTTCTTTTGAATTTTTTGTTGCTATTCTGTCTCTCATTGTTACAATACACCTACCATTCGATTTTTAGACTGATCATTTCTTTGTGAGTGGCAAACATTCAAAATCAGCAGGGGATCAAATACTTATTCCCTTCACTGTATGTCCTCCCAGGTTCAAGCAGTTATGATAAAAGAAAATCCTTAAAGTGGTTTCAAAGTTGTCAAGACCTTTTTTACCTTAATGCATTCCCTGCATTGAGGTTAAAACTGTTAAATGTTCCACTACTTGTTCCCCCTAAAACACTTACCCGAGTTCTCTTTTAGTCCAGCACTGTCCGGTCTGTAGCAACACTGTTCTCTCTTGCTTTTTTCACAGAACACACAGGCAGCGTTGGTAGACATAGGTTCCTGCTGCTGTCACTCAAATGTGAGAAGAGAGCGGGCACATGGGCAAACTGCTCTGTGTGTGTCTATGGAAGCACACAGCCCAGCTTAGGAGCACCCCTCCACATGATCCCCCTCAGCACATGGCTTGCTGAGGGGGCAATCAGAAAAGAGGAGGAGCAAAGAGCTACAGCGGCGACTTAGGAGGAGGAGGTAAGGTGCCACTCTGTAATACCATTGGGGAAAACAATTTAACGTTATCACTTTAAAGCAGGTGCACTAAGTAAAAGAGCTTTTATACTTGCCTCTCTGGTGGCCTGTGTCTCCTACCTTCCCTTTTTCCAGTCCTGTGTCTTTCATTAGTCTCTAAGCATTCAACACTTTAGGACGTTAGCTGCCTTTGTCCCCTAAACCACACTGTAGTTCTGATCCCTACATCACTAGAGTCAGCAGTGACAGGTCAGAGGATGGAACCATGGTGCGTGGTGGGGTATTTATGCATTGGACTCTCCCAGAAATGATAAATGCTGAAAAGCCTGGCAAAAGACGCAGTGCTGCAATGAAGGGAAGGTAGGAGACATGGGCCACCAGAACGGTGAGAATATAATACCTCTTCTATTGCAGGGCACATTCCTTTAGGATTTTCTTTTATCCCGACAGGATCACTTTTTGTAGAAGAGGCAGCATAAACACAAATATTTCAGGTTATTTGGGGAGCTCAAGTTTATTATTAAAACGGAGCTCCACCCAAAAGTGGAAGTTACACTTTAAGGATTTGTTCTCCATTAAGAATTGGCACCTTTGGGGAGTGGCACCCAAATTTGACAGGTTCCCACTTCCAGTGTGATCGCCTAAGGCGATTGAAAGCTAAAGTTGTCCTCCCTCCCTCCCTGTAGTGTTCTGGGACACGTGACAGGTCCCAGAAGACTACAAGACCATTCACAAAGCACAGCGCTACTTGCGCATGCGCAGTGGGCACCTGGCTGTGAAGCCGCAAGATGTCACAGCTGGGTGCCCACATGGAAGATGCCGGGGAGAGAAGACAGCCGGTGAAACCAGCCATGGTGAGGACACCGCTGGACAGAGGGACAGGTAAGTGTATTTTAAATGTCAGCAGCTACAGTTTTTGTAGCTGCTGCCTTTTGTTTATTTTTTTTTATTCAACTGGAACTTTACTTTAGGAGAATAAAGATAGGTGTTTTGAGAAAATGAATCTCAAAGCTTTCATTCGCTCACCATAGCCAAATCAGTTGTTCTCCTAAGAGGAGAAGCAAATTGCCTGTAGCGCATTACTCTGAAATGCTGAGTGCACCTTTCTGATTAGTGTCTCTGCTGCATTGTAATAGAACTGTTTTTCTAGTCTTCACATTTGTCTGGCCTCTGACCCTGAGGATTTAGAGGGGAAAAAAAGAAAAACAATGATACCACAAAGCTTCTAATTCACTCTCTGGTTATCTCTGGCCTCCACTACTGCAACTCCCTTCTTATTGGCTTACTTTTACATAGTTTATCCCCTCTTCAGTCCATCATGAATGCTGCTGCCAGGCTCATCCACCTCAACAACTGTTCAGTGTCTGCTACCCCTCTCTGCCAATCTCTCCATTGGCTTCCACTCGCCCAATGAATAAAATTCAAAATACTAACAACAACTTACAAAGCCACCCACAATTCTGCCTCCAGCTACATCACCAACCTGGTCTCAAAATATCAACCAAATCGCTCTCTCCATGATCCTCCCAAGACCTTCTGCTCTCTAGTTTCCATATAACCTCCTCCCATGCTTGCCTACAGGACTTCTCCTGAGCTTCTCCCATCCTATGGAACTCCCTATCCCAATCTGTCAGACTATCTCCTAATCCATCCACCTTTTTAGACGATCCCTGAAAACCCTTCTCTTAAAAGAAGCCTATCCTGCTTCTAACTAGTGAACTGCTTCTTACTTCCTCCATCAGCTCATCCCCCAACTATTACCTTTTTGTATTGCTCAACCATTCCTCTTAGATTGTAAGCTCTAACGAGCAGGGCCCTCTGTGTCCTCTTGTACCAGACTGTATTGTAACTGTAATGTCTACCTTCACTTTGTAAAGCACTGCTCAAACTGTTGTTGCTATGTAAATCCTGAATAATAATAGTTACTACTTAAGGTGGATTATAGCTTCTTCAAAAGTATTTTAAATTGGAGCACTGAAGGCAGGATAATGGAAACTATAGTCTGTTCCTTACTAAAGTTGAAAAAATTAAGCTCAAAGCCCAACTCTAGTCTACAAAGTCAGACAGACTCGCCTTCACTATAGGGATGTCCTATGCCAGGGTTTTTCAACCGGGGTTGCTCCAGAGGTTGCTGGGGGTTCCTTAACCACTTGCCCTCCAGGTGATTTACCCCCCTTCCTGACCAGGCCATTTTTTGCATTACGAAGCTGCGTTACTTTGACAATTGCATGGTCATGCAACACTGCAGCCAAATGAAGTTTGTCCTTTTTTTTTTCCCCCCACAAATAGAGCTTTCTTTCGGTGGTATTTGATTGCCTGTGCGGTTTTTATTGTTTGCACTATAAAAGGGACCAACAATTTTGAGAAAAAAAACACAATATTTTTTACTTTTTGCTATTAAACATGTCCAGTAAAAAAAATCAAACTTCGTCATAAATTTAGGCTGAAATGTATTCTGCTACATGTCTTTGCTAAAAAAATTTTTTCCAATACATGTAAATTAATGGGTTTACGTGACAATAATATACAGTATACTGGGATTTTTTTTTTTTTTTTTACTAGTAATGGCGGCGATCAGTAACTTATAGTGTGACTACGGTGGGCATTCTGACACTGGGGGTAACTGACTTGGTGTCACTGACATCCCCAGTGACACCAATACAGTGATCAGTGCTAATAAAAAGCACTGATACTGCACTAATGGCACTGGGCAGTTAACATCTGGGGCTATCCAAGGGTTAACGAGCTGACAGAGACAACTGTATTGTTTACATACAGTTCTCCCCCCCCCCCCCCCCATCAGAGATCCTGGGCAATCACCGGGCGCCGGCGAGTAATCTACTGGACGGAACCCGGTGATTGACAGCCGCGAATGGTGGCGTGCGCCCCTACCTGGGAATGCAAAATCACATATACAGTATCTTACAGAAGTGAGTACACCCCTCACATTTTTGGAAATATTTTATTCTATGTTTTCATGTGACAACACTGAAGAAATTACACTTTGCTACAATGTAGAGTAGTGAGTGTACAGCTTGTATAACAGTGTAAATTTGCTGTGGCCTCAAACTAACTCAACACACAGCCATTAAAGGCTAAACCACTGGCAACAAAAGTGAGTACACCCCTAAGTGAAAATGTCCAAATTGGGCTCAAAGTGTCAATATTTTGTGTGGCCACCATTATTTTCCAGCACTGCTTTAACCCTCTTGGGCATGGAGTTTACCAGAGCTTCACAGGTTGCCACTGGAGTCCTCTTCCACTCCTCCATAATAACATCATGGAGCTGGTGGATGTTAGAGACCTTTGCGCTCCTCCACCTTCCCTTTGAGGATGCCCCACAGATACTCAATAGGGTTTAGGTCTGGAGACATACTTTGCCAGTCCATCACCTTTACCCTCAGCTTCTTTAGCAAGACAGTGGTCGTCTTGGAGGTGTGTTTGAGGTCGTTATCATGTTGGAAAGCTTGCCTTATCTTATTGTATGGTCTGAGCACTGACAGGCATTTCCCTGCTTTACATGTGATCAGCTGTGATTGGACACAGCTGATCACATGACCGAGCCGACATCTTCGGCTCTTTCCGTGGATCGGTGATTTGCTGTGTCCGAGGGACACAGCGCACCATCGATCGCCACGCTGCGCGCTCCAGGAGCCGCGCATGCGCGTTTAGAATGGGAGGACGTCATATGATGTCCTCCCTGAACGAGAGAACCGCCTTGCGTCCGTCATTTTACTATAGGGTGGGCGGCGGTTAAAATTTAGCTCGGGTGCCTCCCATTTCTCTTGATCGTTCCTGAGAAGTTTATATACCTTGATTGGAGTCCACTTGTGGAATATTAATTTGATTGGACATTATTTGGAAAGGCACACACCTCTGTATAAAAAGGCCTCACAGCTGATAATGTGAGCAAATGCCATGAGGTCAAAGGAACTGCCTGCAGAGCTCAGAGACAGGATTATTGCAAGGCACAGATCTGTAGAAGGCAACTAAAAGATTTCTGCTGAACTGAAGGTTCCAAGGAGCACAGTGGCACCCATAATCGGGACTCTTCCAAGAGTTGGTCGACCAGCCAAACTGCGCATTCAGGGGAGAAGGGCCTTAGTAAGAGAAGTGACCAAGAACCCGATGGTCACTCTGACTAAGTTCCAGAAGGCCAACCATCACTGCAGCCTTCCACCAATCTGGGCTTTATGGCAGAATGGCTGGATGGAAGCCTCTTATCAGTGCAAAACACATGAAAGCCTGCTTGGAGTTTGTAAAAGCTATGTTGAATCTTGGTGCTGCTTATTTCCTGCAGCCTGTTTGCAACCATTTTTGCCAGAATGCACTTTAGCGATTTGCACATAATTTCTCTGTGTGGGTCTCCTTATGATGACAACAGTGGACCATGCCTGTATAAATGGCCACCTGAAATCTCCATCAGACAAGTTGTAAATGCTGGAACACAATCGGGAGATGGGGATGGACTGCTTTATAACAGTTCTATAACAGGAAGTTCCTGAACAAGACCAATCATGTCAGCATCAACTGATATTTTAATGAAAGCTGCAGATTTAAAAATATGAAAAATGACTTGGGTAATTGCCATGATATTACAATATGAGCTATAAGTGATTGGGTTTACATATAATTTACATATTTTAAACCTTTATGGCTATAATATATATTTTCTCACACCGCGATGCTATCGTGTAAATATTTCTTTGCATTGCATTATGGGCATTCTGTGGAATTATGTATGAGACGGCAGCCTCTGGTGTACCCTCTGGGATTACTGAATTAGTATGGATAAATTACTCATTGACTATCGGTGCCCTTCGTTAATCTTTATGACGTTATCAGGTCACTGGAGCCATCGTATGGTCTAATGGATTATTTTATGATTGGAACTGGGAAATATGATGTATTTCTTTATAAAAGTGGCAGATATCTCAGTTAATTATAAATTTGGATGACGTGGTGGTTGTAAACTGCCTGGAGCATCTGCCTTCACCTGCTGAAAACGATGATGTTTTATACAATATATGTTGCTGATCTCTGCAACTAGGTCTAGCTAATTTGGTTTACTGGCAAGTGATCAGATAGCCAGAAAATTGTTATGCACTCAAGCCAATCCGTCTAAAGGTAGATATTTGTTGATTTTCTGTTAAATACTATAGTTCCACATGCTGAGCCACTAAGTGGTCCCCCTAATATCACTGTGTGGATCACTACTAAACTCTAAAAACTCTAGACAAACCGCTCAATACACAGAAAAAATACATAACTTGTAAAAAAGGTATGTATTTATCTCCATCCAGTCCTAAGATTTACACAGCTCTGACACACATTATAGTCTTGCCTGGCAGGGGAAGGGACCTGATTTTTTCTCTGCTACAGTTTCACTTCTATTTATAGGTTTCCACCCCACCGTAAGGGGGTTAGAATTAGCTAGGTAGGTGGTGTTCTGGAAGGGACGGTAGGGGCTAATATTCTCTCAGGCATTTTGCCTGAATCTTGGGTCCAACCCACTGCACCTCTGAGTATAAATTGTAACAGTGGGCCAGGTCCAGGGAGAGCGGGTGGCTGGTGTTCTGCACCCTTAGCCTTGGTGGGAGAGGCTAGACAATCTGCTGTGAGAGAAGGCCGGTTCATTTCCCCAGCCTTGGCCGTCTCCCGGAAACCTCGACGATAATGATACCAGGAGAAGGGTGTAGGAATGGTTCAACTATCTTTTACATCTTAAAGACTTGGGGTTCACCTCAAAGAGACCAACTTCTGGAACTTGCCTTCATTTGATGTCACAACTACACAGACTAACCTCTGCAGGTATCCAGGGACAGCACATAGCCTGGTTAGGATTAGGGACTTAGGAAAAGACTGTGTTATGTTGGACTTTGTAATGTCATACTTTATTCAGTAACATGCTGAAACGTTGCCTTTTGCCTGGTCTGAAGTTATGCAAAGGGGAATAATGCAAGTAACCGGCACAACTTTACATTTAGTCTACAGCCTGGATCATTAGCACATGGAGTATGAAGAGTTAAAACACTCAAGAGTCCCCTTAGTGCAAGTTACACATGTGGTTGCCACGAGTACAGCAGTGCGCAGTATGTCCGAAAAGTGTACATATGTGTTATAGGTGGAATTGCCTTTAGCAATGTTGTCAGCACGTCCTACACTGCGATCTGTCTCAAATAGCAATCAGGGCGGAACCGCATTGCTGAGGTTCCCCATCCTGTACAGAGGTATGGAAGTTCAAGAATTAAAGTCAAGTGTACGATGGTGCCCATGCTATGTGGCGGGGTTCCGTGCTGCTACCAGGACTGGTAGTAAGAAATGCTGGACAAGTGGATGTGGTCATTGGTCAATTCGGCCCACCTAATTGTAAGCTACAGTGGGAAGAAGTACACTTACACAGGGACCCGAGAGTTAACTGGAAAATAATTGTGCAAGTGTACACAGGCATAAGGCAAGTGTACACTGCCATAAGATCCCTGACGACGACCTCAGCCTTGTCCCAAGGCATTGGTGGAAATGACATTAAAGCAAAAGTATTCTATGTGCTTGAAGAGAGAGAGAGACCCTGTACAAGATGCCTGGTGTAGCCCAGAAGAACTCACCCCAGGGATAGACCTCTCATGTTTCCCAGACTTAGTGCCCAATAGGTTTATTGGTAAACATAGAGGACATGACAAACAACCACAACCCTGCTGATACCCCACTCCCTTGCATGATACTGAAGAAGCACAGTGATTCTCCTCCTATCAGCATGCTACTTACATGCTACTTACACTGCAAGAAGCCTGACAATGCAGCCTCCTTGTGTTGCATCTGTCTTCCCCTCACTGAGCTTTCCTGTCCACTGACTTCGATGGCTGATACCAAGCATGTTAAAGTACTTACATAGTTGGTAAGGTTGAAAAAAGTCACCAGTCCATACAGTTCAGCCTGTGTTTGTGTCTGCCATATCCATGTATATTGTGTTCGCTAAGATGCCCATCTGAAAGTTTTTTTTTTTTTTTGTGTTTTTTTAGGTTAATGGACACTTCCTGCTGACACCACCAATTGTGGAAGGGAGTTCCACATCCTTACCTCCTGTACAGAACACCCTATGAAGTTTAATGTTAACAGCTTCTTGTTCAACTTCATTGAGTGGCCACGTTTCTTTTTAGCCACCTGAGACTGAATAGTTTCTCTGTATGCTACTATCACCATTTAGATATTTCTAAATGGCGATCATGTCTCCTCTTAACATCTCTTCTCCAGGGAGAATGCATTTAATGTTTGTAGCCGTTTCTCATAACTGAGGTCCTCCAGTCCCCTTATTATCTGTGCTGCCCTTCTCTGAACTCTTCCTAGTTCTAGCACATCCTGCCTGTGGACTGGTGACCAGAACTGGATGGCATACTCAAGAAGTGGCTGGACCAGAGTTTTTAAAGTGGTAGAAGTATAGTTTTATCTTTTGAGTAAATACAAATTTTAATGCATGCTAATAGTCTGCGAGCCTGCTGCAGCTTAGCATTGTATGTATTTGCTGAGCTTGTGCTCTAATAGGGCCCCCAAATCCTTTTCCATCTTTGATTCCCGTTGAAGTTCTCTTCCTAGTGAGTAAATCACATTTTTTTTTCTTAGCCCTTAAGTGCATTACTTTACATTTATCTGTATTAAACCTATTTTGCCATGTAGTTGCCCCACCCCTTTATTTTGTCAAGGTCTTCCTGTAAAGTTGCTGTATCCAGTTCTGAGGTTATTGCTCTGCTTAGCTTTGTATTGTCAACCGATACTGAGATTAAACTACTTATACCAACCTCTACAATGTTTTTGAACAAGTTCAACAGAATTGGTCCCAGATCAGAGCTTTGGAGTACCCCACTTACAACTCCAGACCTTTCAGAAGATGCACTATTTATTACCACCCTTTGGACATGCTCCTGTAGCCAGTTTTCTACCCAGGTACATACACTATCATCAATGCCAACAGACATCAATTAGTAAATTAAGCGTTTATGGGGCACTGTATCAAATACTATGAGGAAGTCCATGTACAGTGTTTCTCAACCTTTTTTCATTAAAGGCATCCTTTAAAATTATAGACAATCTCAAGGCACCTCATTCTAAAATGTAAAAAAAACTATTCTAATAGTTTTACATAATGCAGCAATATCCACATGCGTAGGACACCCAACGTTAGAGGTGATTCATTCTTCCAAAGCAAATATTCTTATTCAAACTGGTACTGACTAGTATTCCAGTGTTTCTCCCTTCGTTTTTCTCCCTCACTCAGCTAATGTGACCCCACTTGTAAGAAAGAGGGGCAGGGGAGGGGCAAACAAGGATGCTGTGCAGGCACCCGACCTCCTCCTCCTCAACTAATGATGTAATTGGTTATTAGGATGCTGGCAGGTTGTAAAATTGAGCTCCTATTCAAGTCTATGGTGCCGCTCCGCAAACGCCCAGCTGGCGTTTGCGGAGCATTAACACCATTCAAACTTCATTATAGGCGTTTGAGGGACGTTTTTACCACTTGGCAAATGCCTAGCAACCGCTGCTAAACCGCGCATGCGGCGTTTGCGGAGCGTTAAAAACGCTCCGCAAACACTGGACCAACGCTTGTCAAACGCTATAGGGGCATTTGGCAAGAGCTGGAAAAACAGTCAAGTGTGAACAAGCCCTTAGTAAATCAAGCCCAATGTATTTTGAGCTCTGAATTCCTAAGCATGTGGTGTCAGCCCTGCCTACTTTATTTCTGCAGTGACTGCAAAGAACTCAGACCTCTGCTCATCCCCTACCACCTCTTAATCCCCACAAATCATCCATTGGCAGAGAGTGCAGAAAGCATAAGCTCGCACAATTTCTGACAGAAGCTACAGGTATTTGCATTTATCAACCAGATATCACAAAACACTGTCAGTGTAAGAAGACCAAAAGGGAACAAAATAGAAAAGTTTGTTGTTAGGGTATACATATACAAAAAGGAAATTACACTATATGGCCAAATGTATGGATGCTCTTCCAAATGATTGAGTTCAGATGTGGCCAGTGAATGGTACTACAGCAAACAGAGATATATATTTTAGACAATTTTCAATGTGCAACCTTGTGGTACCTGTTCGGGGAAGGCTCTTCCCTGTTCCAACATGACGGTTCCCTTGTACACAAATCCAGCTCCATAAAGACATGGTTTGATGAGTTTGGTGTGGAGGATCTACTCAGAGCCCTGACTTCAAACCCTTATGAACTGGAATACAAACTGTGACTGAGGCCTTCTTGTCGAAATTCATTACCTGGCCTCACAAAGCTTTTTTAGAGGAATAAACACAAATTCCCACAGCCACACTCCAAAATCTTGTGGAAAGCCTTTCCAAAACAGTGGAGGCTGTTTTAGATGCAAAGAGGGGTCAAATCCATATTAATGGCAGTAGTTTTGGAATGAGATGTCTATAAAGCTCATATAGGTGTGATAATCAGGGTCCACAAACTTTTGTCTATCTAATGTATACACAGAAACAAGTATACAACCATACGAAATATACATAGAAACCAGGTTTTTAATTTGAAGACACACTAATAAAATTAAAATAAACTGATCACATTTCCATAGCAAAACAAAAGAAAAAATAAATTATACTGAATGTGACGCTCCAGTTTTTTAGAGAGGTCAGCTATAATGCATAAGATTTAACACATTTTGTTTCAGATCCTTAAAGTGCTACTAAACCCACAACAGTCTATGCAGTAAAGCATGCTTGTTATACTCACTATGGAACCTAAGGGATTAATTATTCGCATTGTGTTAAAAGGCTGTTTGTTCCTGTCTCCTCTGATCCTCACCCTTTTCTACCGTCCCCAATCCATCTTGCGGTACAGAGCTTTGGGAGTCACATGCTCAGTTTAGTGTGTATGGCTAGAGAGTTTTTCTTTTCTTTGGGAGGGTGCATGTGATCAGCACAGGGCCAACCAGCACTGTCCAGACAGAGGGTCAGGGGTTATGCAGCCTTATGGAACAGTCAGAGGGGTATGAAAACTCCTCCTACAAGATTAACCAGTGCTCAGGTGGACACTGATATAAGTCACAAGATTGCTATATACTGCTGATGATAAAAGGTATTTAGCAGTTTATATTTACTACAATAATTGCATTTCCATGTTGTGTGTACTGTGGGAGACCAGATATAGTGGATACAGGGTCCTGGGTTTACTAACACTTTAAAGTGACTCTGTTAAAAGAAATTTTAAAAGGTTCTCTGCTAAAGCGGACTTTTAATACTTACCTGTCCTGCCGCTCTGCCACAATCTTTGCTCTCTTCAAGAACAACCATGGATGATGAACCGTTAGAATCTGAAACACCTCCAGTATACCCAGTCCCTCTCTGGGTGCTGTGGTTCTTCTAAGCTAGCCAAACACAGATCGAAATTTGTCTGGTCCCTGCTGAATTTGATGGCCATCTTTAGTCATTATAGGACAAGGGGAATGCTGGGCAGGAAGAGATGGGACATCTCTCTTCAACAGAGAGGAATCAAACACAGATTTTTGGTTTGGAAGAATATGAACGTCTTTCAGTTTGTATTGCTGGCTGTGTTTCCTTCAGCAGTGACACCATCCTGTTTATTTCTTATCCAGGCGACACGGAATCTCCCCAATGAGGACAAAGACTGCAATCTGTGCCACACTGTCCCCAAAATACCTAATGCGATATTGGTGGCTCAGCCAATGGTGGGCCATCAAATATCCATTTATAGAAAAAGCCAGCTTTTCTAGTAAGCAATACAAATCTGATATCAGTTCTATTCTTAAAAAATATTGGTCTGGAGTTGGGCTTCAAATGCTCTTTGTGTATAACTTTGTAGAAAGGAAACAAGCCAAGGTGGCAATTAATTTTAGTTAGGCTGCTCATTAGCTGTTACGCTGTAATAATGACTGAATGCATGCTCTTGTCTGTTTATTACTTTCAAATAATTTATAAACAGAGCCAATTAGCATTTCAACGACACCTTAAATGCTTCTGTTAAACAACCCAAAAGTATTGTATTGGTTCTATTTTTATCTATACAGTATAATGAGTTAAAAGAGAACATGAACAAAGAGAATAACGCTAGTTGCAAGTCACAAACATCAATAAATGATTTGATTATCACACATTCGGACCATCTTCTGGCACAGCTTCCACCATAAACTGGAATGGTTGAGTTAAATGAGCATTTCTGTCAAAGCAGTAATAAACCCAAAAGCAAACATTTATTAAATTGTGACACACCCATCCTTAGATGTGGTGGCTGTATTAGTTTTCTTTTTTCTAGGCTCTCTTTCCTTTAATTTCACCCAAACAAGCTGTACTACAGACAGGGGCGTATTTACCACAAGGCATTTGCCTAGGGCGGCATCTTTCAGGGGGCAGCGGCATTTTCCAGGGGGGCAGCGCCACCCCCCTAAAGAAGGGATGGAAGAAGAGACACACACAGCATGGGGACCAGGTGGGATCTGAGAGAGGCTGCGGGCTGTTGATGGGGTATGCAGAGCCTGACTCTTGTTCCCGGGGATGTCAGGAGCTGTGAAGTTGAGTGTCTTCTCTTTTGCCGAGATGGGGGGAGTTGCTGGTGTATGGGGGGATGGCGGTAGTGGAAGGCTCTCTCGGGTGAGGGTGGGGGGCTGAGGTGTTGTTGGTCAATGTCAGGCACTCTTTATGGGGGGGGGGGTGTTGGTCGGTGTCAGGGTCTCTCTGTGGAGGGGAGGGAGCCAATGTTTGTGTTGCTTAGGGCAGCACAAAACCTAAATACACCACTGACTACAGATGTAACAGTTGAAGGGTTGAGACAAACCATTTAACACTTATGGGGGTTCTTACAATGATCTGCTTTTATTTATTTTTGTAAACCCTTTATCTCAAAAAGAAAAAAAACTGTTTGCTGTAGATACTTATAAAGAGTTCTACTTCAATTTGTTAGTGTATCTAAATCTGCTAGTACACCTAACACTCCCCTCCCTCGGACTCACAGTGCTACTGTCTAGACGTGTCCCTGTTCTCCTTCATCCAGAGTGGAGAACACTCTAATACAGAAGGTTTGTTTCTGTACGCATCGCCAGGTGAAGAGAGAGTGAAAAATAGAAAACTAATGCAGCCACCACATCTAAGGATCGGTAAGTTGCAGTATATTAAATTTTTGCATTAAGTTTTAATACTGATTTAAGATATTAAAGGAAGGTGGGGAAGGTGGGTCTTCATTATTTGCAGACAGCCCTGGTGTAGGTCAATCGTGGGAAACTATAGTGATCAGAAAAGATGTTCTGTTTAACTGATTTTATTTTAGAAGCATCAAGGATGGAATTGTCAGAAGCTTTCCCAATAGGGAGAGTCACTCTGAAAGCTCCAAGGCAGTTAGGTCTAAAGGCTAGTTTCTCACCTCTAGATGACAATGCTGGTACCCTGTGATTGGCTGTTTAAGTACTGAATACTAACTGTTGATATGCCAGAAATAGACTGAGCAATTCAATAAAACATTTATTTTCTGGCCGTAGGTCTTTAAAACCACCTGTGTCTAATTCAGGCAAGCATTTGTGTTGCAGTAAAGCAGGCCATAAATGGGTCAAATTCCGAACGGTTTTTCGATCGAAAACATTGTTTGTTCTGTAATCCGATGGTGCCACCAATAATTTTGAAAATCAGTCATTTTTCACAAATTTTCCAGCATGTCCGATAAACAAAATGGGGAGGAACCACGAAAATCGGACAGTGCCATTGCCCCACTAACAGAGTGAAAATCGGCCAATTATTCTTAGGTCCAATTTTCGAATGGAAAATCATCCGGAAATCGACCCATGTATGGCCGGCCTAACAGTACCAACATGTGTGACAAATTCAGGTAGTTGTTACTACCACCATTTTAAGAACCCATTACTATGGCTGCAACAGATTCTTAAAAGAATTTCAGCCAGTTTTGCGCTTAGGAAGTTAAAGCAAAATGAAAGTGGAATTCAAGGCTAGAACTAATTAGGCTTAAAGAAGAACTCTGGGATAGGCAAAAAAATCACCCATTAGTACGCCCCCCCCCCCTTACACAAAACCCTAAACGGTAAGGCTGCATGCACACTGGGCATTTTTAATAATGCTGGCAGCATTAGCTGTGTAAAGTCGTGTTAAAAATGTGAGTTTTTAAGCAATAGCGTTTATCCGCGTTTCCTGCGTTTGTGGTTGCCGCGTTTTACCACTTTTTTCAGTGTTAGACCGCTTCTTACAGCTAAAAATCCTCTAGAAACCCACTAGTTCTGGGGGGGGGTTCCAGCCAAAAAACGACCCTTCCAAAAAACGTTGATTAACCACTTGCCCTCCTGAGGATTTACCCCCCCCCCTTCCTGACCAGGTCATATTTTGCGTTACGGCGCTGCATTACTTTAACTGTCAATTGCGTGGTTATGCAACGCTGCACCCAAATGAAATTTACGTCTTTTTTTCCCCACAAATTGTGCTTTCTTTTGGTGGTATTTAATCGCCTGTGCGATCAAAATTTTTGCGCTATAAAAAAAAAAAGACCGACAATTTTAAGAAAAAAAGCAATATTTTTGCTATTAAACATGTCCAGTAAAAAAAAAAAAAATATATAATTTCATCATAAATTTAGGCCAAAATGTATTCTGCTACATGTCTTTGCTAAAAAAAAAATCCCAATACATGTAAATTAATTGGTTAACGTGAAAGTTATAACGTTTACAAATGGCAAAATATATACTGGGATTTTTTTTTTCACTAGTAATGGCAGCGATCAGCAAATTATTACGGGACTGCGGTGGGCATTCTGACACTGGGGGGAACTGACTTGGTGTCACTGACATCCCCAGTGATACCAATATAGTGGTCAGTGCTAATAAAAAGTATTGACACTGTACTAATAGCACTGGGCAGGAAGGGGTTAACGTGGGGCAATCAAAGGGTTAACTGTGTGCTATGTGCTGAATAAAAACAAACAAGGGCGCACTCTCATGTGGATTACCAATACTGCCCATTATCACGTTGGTTTGTGAGTATACATCCTTTCTATTTAATAAATTACGTGTTCTACCATGGTAATGCACGATGAGAGTGCACCCTTGTTTGTTTTTATTCATCAGTGGTCAGATTTCCCGATCTCAGAAGGGCAGCCTCTTCGGTTGGCATTTGACAATTCCTTGGTTTGCATGAAGATTGGAGCGCTGGTTTCGTTTGTTTTTCTTTTGGTGTGCTATGTGCTGCTTTACTCTGTGCTGTGTCTGTATGCTTCACTGTAAGCACACTGCTTTGGATGGCTGTGCTGTGCACAGCCATCCAGAGCAGTGTGCACATGCTGACAGGGAGGAGAACTGTATTGTTTACATACAGTTCTCTTCCATGTCGGAGATGCTTGTGAATCACCAGGCACCAGCGAGTAATCACCGGCCAGGACCCGGTGATTGACAGCCACGGCTGCGAATGGCAGCATGGGAAGGGCACGTGCGCCCCCTACCTGAAGATGTAAAAACGCATAAATATACATGATTTTGCGCACCCGTGCCACCCTGTAGCAGTATATCTGGGAAGCGGTTAAGGCCTATGTGTGCATGGACACATAGGATAACATGCTGGGGAGTTTACTGGCTATAGAAAAAAATGTCAAAAGCCAAAAACAGCAACTGTAAAAATGTCCAGTGTGCAGGATGACTAATACATTTTTGAAATTCCTTACCATTGAAGAGAAAAGTCTAATTGAATTTTCAGGAAGTTTTCATTGTAAATCAAAAGATAACAGCATCTGCTCTGCCAAGGAGGAGGTGTAACAGCAGGAATTACATCATATCATCTCCTCTATCTCTACAGTAAAAGGAAACTACAGTTCCCATCTACCTCTAGGAATTGTGGTGAGTGCAGGCAGGTACATTAGGTCTGTTCATGTTGAATGTCTACTCTCCCAATTCAACATAAATCATGCGCCCTCATTCTTCAGCCACACTGCTCAGCACCACACAGCACGACAGTTAGGCATGCATGTGCAAAATGTTTAGTGCATTCTATGTATTCTGCTTTAATTAAACATTTAAATATTCCTCCTCTAGGTTTTCTGTTACTGGCCGTGGCTGCTCTCTTCACATGCAATCTCTCTCCCTCCAGACCCAACAGCAGGTAAACTAATTGATCACTGCCATACAACTAACTGAGACTGCCATACAACAGGAGATGACTTGAAACATATCCATGGGGTCATAGACAAGGACACATTTACAGTACAGCAAGGAAGGCGTTGAACCACTGACAATGTATTTATGGCTGTTTCTGTGCCAGGGTCTGGAATTGAGGGGAAGTCTCCCTCCAGGTGGGGGTCACAGAAACAGGAAGTCTCCCTCCAGGTGGGGGTCACAGAAACAGGAAGTCTCCCTCCAGTGGGGGTCACAGAAACAGGAAGTCTCCCTCCAGTGGGGGTCACAGAAACAGGAAGTCTCCCTCCAGTGGGGGTCACAGAAACAGGAAGTCTCCCTCCAGGTGGGGGTCACAGAAACAGGAAGTCTCCCTCCAGTGGGGGTCACAGAAACAGGAAGTCTCCCTCCAGTGGGGGTCACAGAAACAGGAAGTCTCCCTCCAGTGGGGGTCACAGAAACAGGAAGTCTCCCTCCAGGTGGGGGTCACAGAAACAGGAAGTCTCCCTCCAGTGGGGGTCACAGAAACAGGAAGTCTCCCTCCAGTGGGGTCACATTGACAGAAATTGTTTGGAATACTCTTTCCATTGGTGTCACAGAAACACAAATCAAGAAGAAGACTCCCTCCAGTGGTGTAACGGGGACAGGAAGTTTCCTTCCAGTGGGGTCACTGGATCAGGAAGTGAGGGTAAGTCTCCCTCCAGTGGGGTTACAGAGTCAGAAAGTCTCCCACCAGTGAGTTCACATGGTCAGGAAGTGAGGGGAAGTCTCCCTCCAGTGGGGTTACAGAAACAGAAAGTCTCCCTCCAGTGGTGTCACATGGACAGGAAGTGAAGGGAGGTCTCCCTCCAGTGGGGTCACAAAAGCAGGAAGTTTCACTCCAGTGGGGTCACAGGGTCAGAAATTGAGGGGAAGTCTCCCAGCGGTAGAGTCACAGAAACAGTCTCCCTCCAGTGGGGTCACAGGGTCAGGAAGTGAGGGGAAGTCTCCCTCCAGTGGTTACATATGCCCTGGATGCTTCAGTCTGGTCCCATGATTGGCAGGGAAGTGAGGGGAAGTCTCCCTCCAGTGGGGTCACAGAAGCAAGATGTCTCCCCCCCAGTGGTGTCATAGGGACAGTGAGGTGGTCTCCCTCCAATGGGGTCACAGAAGCAAGATGTCTCCCTCCAGTGATATCACAGGGACAGTAAGTGAGGTGAAATCTCCCTCCAGTGGGGTCACAGAAGTAGGATGTCTCCCTCCAATGGGATCACAGGCTCAGGAAGTGAGGGGAAGTCTCCCTCCAGTGGTTACCTATGCCCTGGGTGCTTCAGTCTGGTCACATGATCGGCAGGGAAGTGAGGGGAAGTCTCCCTCCAGTGGGGTCACAGAAGCAAGATGTCTCCCCCCAGTGGTGTCATAGGGACAGTGAGGTGGTTTCCCTCCAGTGGGGTCACAGAAGCAAGATATCTCCCTCCAGTGGTATCACAGGGACAGTAAGTGAGGTGAAGTCTCCCTCCAGTGGGGTCACAGAAGTAGAAAGTTTCCCTCCAATGGGATCACAGAGTCAGGAAAGTGAGGGGAAGTCTCCCACCAGTGGAGTCACAGAAACCTATAGTCTCCCTCCAATGGGGTCAGGAAGTGAGGGGAAGTCTCCCTCCAATGGTTACCTATTCAACTTACCTATTCCCTGGGTGCTTCAGTCTGGTCACGTGATTGGCTCCTAGTGGACAGTTTCAGGGGAGAAGCCTATTGGTGATGCCACCGCCCAGGCAGAATGCATAAAGGTAAAAAAAAAATAGATTTTTAGAACCACTTTAAAGAAAAGAAGATAATTAAAGCAGAACTAAAGGCACAGCTAAAAGCGCCCTAGTTCCAACGGTCTGATGCTAGTGAGGTACCTTCAGCTGCTGCTGGGAGAGCCACAAAGAGGATCAGTTCTGCCACACTGATCACCCTCCCTGTCCTGGATCCTATAATAAAAAATAATTTCAAAAAATGAAAGGGTCGTTCACACAAGCAATGGCATTCTCCATATTTATAGGGGTTTTCCTTAAATTCATACCAAAGCATACAAAAATGTGTAGAAATATTTGATACAAAAGCATAAATGTATACATGTGGAAAAGGAAAGCAAAGAGGACTTTTGAAGTACCCAACACTACAACTTCTACAGTATTAAATCAAGTAATTTTAATATTATCACTATAAAACATTATTCAAATATTATTACTCCCAAATAGATTTACTTTCACTGCCTCAATTAACTACTCATCCCTACCTAAGGTCTATTAGTTGTTTGCATTACACTTTTTAATATTTCAGTACAATAATAAAGGGTTTTACGTAAGAATCAAAGTTTGTTATTCACTAAATAGACAGTGGACTGAAAGATTCTTTCTCGTTGTGATTCAAAAATGGATTCTGTTTCTTCAGCAGCCTAATTGAACTGTTTTTTATTATTGTGAATTCCAAGGAAGCATGATTGCTAAAAGTATAACCCTGGGGGGCACCACAGGGGCAGGGAGAGGAACCACAAGAAAACCAAGGTAAGCTGCGTATTCATGCAAGTCTTCATTCTGCAGCTTCTTTGATGTGTGTTGCCTGCACCTTGCCTGTAGGATGACTCTGGCAAGAAATTTAACTGCTAAGAAGTAAAAAAAAAATGACATGTATTTTGTACACACTATTGATATTACATCTACCTGTTTTCTATTGGGTTTTAAAGTATCCGCAGGCAGGCTTGGGAGAGGAGCAGGGGCGGACTGACCATTTGGAAACTCGGGCACTGCCCGAGGGCCTGGGGTCAGTAGGGGGCCCCATGAGATGCCCCTGGTACCTTTTTCATAGGCTTTTTTGAGTTTGGGCAAGGACACAGGGGCCCCATGATCCCTTATTGCCCGGGGGCCCCATGAGTTGTCAGTCCGCCCCTGGAGAGGAGCAAGTATGATCTGAGCATTTGCAGAAGTCAATATTTGCACATAACTTCAGCTGCCTGTATCTTGGAATCTACAGATCATTCTGACAAACTGTTTTCCTGAAGGTGACCTTTGTCAATTAATTTTTTTATATGCACAGTTTGAATTGCCCATATTTTGTAATTTTTTTTCCTCAAACTCATTTTGTTAATAATATGCCAATATTCGCCACAAGGTGCTATTAATACAATAATCACCTTAAATTCTCTTGACTTTAATACTTCACCTCCAACATCTATTAGTAACACAGTACATGATGAAGCACCTTATTAGTAGCAGGCACCACTCACGCACTCACCCTCTCCAGTTATTTGTCTTAATTTTTTCTCATCTCATCTCGAACTGGAGTAATTTAATTACACCGCAGTGTACGAGTAAAACAAGCCAGGCTCCAGATATTTTTTGTTTATCACAATGTTTAATGTTACGCATTTGCAGTAGAAAGTGCTGAAGCCTCTTGCCCGACAATAGCAGCAAAATATAATTAAATCCTTGGGAATGTCATTTCTGTAGTCATTCTCCCCATGTTAAAAAATGTTCCATTTAAATCCTCAGTACAACTGTAGAGCAGTTTATAAAAGGCATTGAGTCAGCAGATATCGGCGAGACATCTCCAAGAGAACCAGTGACACTTCATTTATTATAATGAGTTTTCTCCAAAATATTGGTAAATGGTCTCCAAAGACATATATTACATATCGTAATAATAATAAAGCAGAAATAGTCATTCTTGCTTGGAAATATAGTGCGGTGATAAAATAAACACTATGGAAGTCAGCATTTCCCGAAAATATCAGTTTTACAATATGTACTCAACATATGTAATATTAATGGGTGTGTATTTGTTAGAGCGAATGTTTAAAATGTATGTCTAGACTAAACTATTTTTTTTTTTTTTTACATTTGGATAAAGTGAGAAAGGATTAAAAACCCTGTTGTTGTTTTTTTTTATCTGAGATTCTGTTAGAGAGATGCCTCCTCACTGGGTGACAATGGTTCCCCAGGCAAGTCAATGAAAGTCTGCAACGACAGCAAAGACAGAAATAAAAATGCTTTAATTTTTTTTTAAGATACAACTTTGCCCCCCCCCCCCCTTTCCCCCCAAAAAAGCAGCTGGTGATCTTTGCTTTCCATTTCAATTCAGGACTGACCCCAGAGTACCTCTTCTTGCCACAAGATGTTCTCAGTCTTACAGGTTAAATGATGCCCTCACTAAAACCGTAAAACAAAGAAAACGCTGTTAGTGCGTGGAATTATGGCTCCACCCCTTAAGAGTGGCACCCTGTACTCACAGTGCATTAATGCAGATAATGAGGTTGATGTCATTGCATCAGCTCCCCTGTCTCCATCATCCAGGATCTCTCACCACCAGGAAAAGACAGAAGAGGAAGTAGCACATCATGTGAATGGCCAGAAGGCACAAGAAAACAGTACTTTATAATACAGCTGGAAGGGCCTCAAGGGGGTCCACAAGGGGAGGGGAGCCAGGAGACCAAGGTTGGGCTTTAGGTAAAGTAGGAGAAGGTTAGAACCCCTGCCAACTGTTTTTAAAATAAGGTACTTGTCAAAATCTATTAAAGTGTTTTAAATGCACTGTTTATTTTTTAATCTGAAGAAGTAGGGGTACTTTTTACTTGTTTACATGGGGGGCGGTATCTGGTTTCTCCCTTATTGTTAAGGTGGCTTTCAGATTCTGATAAGCTCCCCCCCACCTTCAGACAACCACAACCACTGGGCTAGGGTTCTCGGGATGGGGCCCTTGTCTGTCTCAACATAGGGACATATTGCTTTGCCATGAAGGTCCTCCCAAGCAAGGTACCCCCATTGTGGGGACATGTGACCTGAAATTGTTCAGAGGAGGGAGCATGCTTCAGGGTCTGGTGTGGATTTTGGAGGGGGGGGGACTTCACACATTTTTTTTTTTGGTTTTTTTGTGTGGAGTTCGCTCTTAAAATCCATATCTGATCTGAATAATAGTATCAACTACAGAAAAAGTGAAATTTACAAAGAAAAAAGTTGTCAGTAAATTACATTGTACTGCCAGATTCTTCTTATGTTATATTAAATTATATTAGACCCGCACCCCCCAAAGGTCCTTTAACCACTTGCCCTCCAGAGGTTTTTTTGCGATACGATGTTGCTTTACTTTACCTGACAATGCAACGCTGTACATAAGTGAAATGTATGTCATTTTTTTCCCCCACAAATAGAGCTTTCTTTCGGTGGTGTTTGATCACCTTTGCGGTTTTTATTTTTTGCGCTATAAACATAAAAAGACCGACAATTTAAAAAAAAGACTTTTTGCTATAAATCATATCCAATAAAAAAAATAAAATTTCTTCATAAACTTAGGCCAAAATGTATTCTGCTACATGTCTTTGCTAAAAAAAATACCAATAATTTTTTTTTATACTAGTAATGGCAGCAATCGGCAACTTATAGCGAGACTGTGACTGGCATTCTGACACTGGATGGGACCTAACTGCCACTGACATCCCCAGTGACACTAATACAGTGATCAGTACTAATAAACAGCACTGACACTGTACAAATGACACTGGGCAGGAAGGGGTTAACATCTGGGGCGATCAAAGGGTTAACAGGATGCTGTATGTGTTTTACTGTGTGCTGTTTTACTTGGAAAACATGCTGCTTTGCATTTCTCTGCTGTCTATGCTGACAAGAGAGAAACCTGCGTTGTTTACACACAGGTCTCTCCCCTGTCAGCTTTGCTGATGATCACCAAGTACTGGCCAGGTATTGCCAGCCGGGACCCGGTGATTGACATCCCCAGCCACCAATAGCGGCGCGTTTAGAGCAGCCCCCTACCTGGAAATACAAATCACATATATCTATATGTGATTCTGCGCAGCCGTGCCTCCCTGTAGCAGTACTTCTGCTATAGGGCGGATGTCAAGTGGTTAAAATACTTACCAGACCCATAAGAGTTTGATATGTATTTCTGGGAGTTCCATGCCAATTTTTACAGAGAAAAAAGAGCTGGCATTGCTGGCAATTAAACAACATTTTTTTTGTAAATGTCAGTGTTGCTGTAGAAGGTTTTGTGCATCCTACAGATGTGGTAATCACAGCCCACTTTAAGGCAGACCCCATGTAGGTTTTTTTAAAGGGACTGGGCATTTTTTTCACTTTAAGAATTATTAGCATTGTTGTTCCTGGCCAAACTGAATTTTTTTTTTTAAATGTGTTTGCATTAGTACATGCCCCTTCGGTGAATGCAAAGCCTCCTAACACTCTAACACTCATGAAAATGCTAATACTGATTTTACAAAATCGCCTCCTATTGATTTCAGTATGATTTGGATTTGGTATCTGAACTTATCTAATGTTTGCTGAATACTTCTCAAACCAAACCCAGGTACCTTCGGCTCATCACTAGAGGAGAGTATTTAATCAAATGTCTGTTAGAGCACATCGGTATGTATAATTATTGAAAATAGATAAGATGTTACCATGCTTGAATCTGCCTATAAAGTGATGACGAGATGGCATATGGTGCCCTCCAAATTAGCACGTTTTCCTGGCCATTCAGGCTACTGCTTTCGAGGATGCAACACCACTGGTGATGTTCTACATACCTGGTAGACCTGTCCTATGTTCGGTCATTTTTGGTCCAGAGACTTTTCACTATGCATACACTACTAGGAACATTGCTCACTAAGGACCCTTGGCTGAACCTCCTGCATTTCAAACCCCCAGACATTACTAAGCACCAAGCTAAATTGGTTCACATTGTCCTGCTAGCTGCTAAGCTCACAATCGCTAAAGCATGGACGAGGCAGTTTACCCATTTCTCAGAAGCTGAATCTTGCCTTCATGGCATCTTTAATAATGAACCACTGACCAGTATTCTTACTAGCTCTCATGCCAAATTCCTAAAAGTTTGGAGCCCATGGCTCACATACCGACACCCAACAATTTTCTTGGTGAGCCTGGCAGCTGTGTAAGAGGCCTACTAGTGGACTGCGCTAAGATCGCAAATACAATATTAATATTCAGTCCCAACATGTGAATAATTGGTGCAATGGTGCTGTATCTTTAACGGTGATACTCCATTCTGAAATGACAAGTGCTTCACTGTGTTCACACTGGTGCCCCACGTAGATGTAAACTCACCGTCATTTCATTTTTTTTTTTTTTATTCCCAAAAAGTTTTATTGAAGTATGAAAGGCAAAACAAGTCATAGACAGATACGGATCGCAGTCCGTGCACATCCTCTTACATGTTCTCCCGTAACGCAGATGGGATCAGGACATTAGATTAAATTGTAGATCATCATGAAACGAAGTCCCACAGTAAGGCAGATGCAAAAGATATAACCATAGCAGTACTGATAACAGTATGTAATTTAGATAAATACGGTATACACTAGTCTCTATGTAGGGAGAGCTCAAATAACAGGACTATGAAGTGCAAGACAAAAGTATCATCTCAAGGCATATATGTCCTATGTTTCCATATCCGAAAAGTGTGGGTTAGTTTTGTAGATTATTGTTACACCTGTACATCTATGAGTGTTCCGTACCTTATGAAAAATATAGCTAGTTAGAATATGAGAAAAGGGGGTGCAAAAGAGAGAAAGAAAAGAAAGAGACAAGCGTGGGAATGGAGGAAGAATATGAAATGTAATATCATAATGAGGTGTGGTGGAACATAGAGGACAAATAGATAGGGAAGATGGGGAAAAGAAAAAGAAAAAAAAAAAAAAAAGGAGGAGGGGATGAGGTTTAGAATTAAATAGGCATAACCAAACCAATCACATCAATTAGCATCGGCCTGGCTGTAACAGATTCTATCTTTATTAGGGGTATAATTCAGTCAAAGTCCATTAATGGAGTTATTCCTGAGGTGAAAGTTCTAGAGGCTTTCCGTGTCTCCAAATCTTTCTCGCTCATTCCTTCATTAAGCCATGATAAGTATCAGTAGATTGGAAATGAGTCCAACAAGCCCAAGTCTTCCTGAATCGCTCGGGGTGTTCTTTTGCCACTGAGATCAGCTCCTCCATTTCCGCGAACCGTCATTTCATGACCACCTATCTCTAGGTAAGTCACACTCGCTTTTTGGGACTATCCCAGTTTGCAATCCAGTCCTGATGGCTGATATTCCTTCGCCCTTATAACCGGGGTTGCTGGTAGTAACCAATAACTTTCCACTAGATCTGCATCAATGTTAGGCAACTCCTCTCCTCCACAGGCAGTATTTCATGTTTTCAGCATAAATTAAAACAAAACCAGACATCCCATAGTGTAAAACTGTATAAAACTTTAATATCCGATCCCCTCATGTTTTGCATTGTATTGGTATTGTTCTGTCACATGTTCTGTCCCCCTTTATAATGTACAGCGCTGAGCGAACTATTGGCGCTTTATAAATACTGTATAATAATAATAATAATAATAATAATAATATGGGGTCAAACAATAGAAATGCCACTCACAAAAAAAGTGCCTTTCCTGGCACTAGGTGTATTCAGCTTTGTATATTATGAATGGGAATTAAGATGGCTGCCGCATTCCATCATGTGTTCCAAATCCCGGAAGTGACGTCAGCGGAAGTTGTGTCATAAGCCCTTGACTAGTTTTGACCAATAAATCATCCTCAGGAAGTACCCTGACATGGTTGATATTTTGTTGATACGTTGATTACCCAGCTTTTTGGCATCTGCCTGTACACTGCTTTTTCCAACAAAATAAAACACATTTAAAAGAAAATAAATATGTTAACTGGCTCTTTATAACTGAATTTGTAATATTCCAATTATGTAGCAAATCCATCGAAATCTGTACAATAGCCAAATTATTCAATGTGTTGTACTTAATGATTAAAAAATATTAAAAACAAATCTTGAATTTTTATCAGAAAAAAATAAATAAAAACTGAATTATTAAAATAGTATTATTAACATAATATAGGAATCAAAAGTTAGGGATTTAATAATAAAATTGTCTTAGAATCTGCCTAAATGATCAACATAAAAATTAAGGTTCTGTGGATTTCTATATTCTCTAAAATCATCTCATCTAGAGGTTGATTCAGGCATAAATCTTGAAAATAATGCACGCTGGGCGTTTTAATAATGCTGGTAACATTAGCTGTGTAAAGTCACGTTAAAAACATGAATTTTTTAGCGTTTTTGTATTAGTGTTTAGTGGAGTTTTTGTCGTGGTTTTTTTTTTTTTTCACATTTGCGGTTTATAGCATTTTTTAGAAGTTTTCTTTTACCAAACAAAAACATTTTTTTTTTTTTTTGGTCAAAAAAAGTCCAAAACCACTGGTTTTCCATGATTTACCACATTTTGCCATGTTAGAACATTTTTACAGCTAAAAAAACTCTAGAAACCCACTACTTCTGGCTTTTTTTTCCAGCCAAAAAACGCCCCTGCCAAAAAACGTTGATTACAGTCTATGTGTGCATAGACACATAGAATAACATGCTGGGGAGTTTACTGGCTGTAGAAAAAAAATACCAAAAGCCAAAGCAGCAGCTGTAAAAACGTTTAGTGTGCACAAGGACTTAATCTAAGAGGTATGCAAAACCAATATATCTGTGGTGATCAATATAGAAATGTGTGTGAAAAAATAAAGTTAACACAAATTTAACCATAATGAACAATGTGCATCAAATAAATAGTGAAATTGCAATCCCATAGCATATAATTTACTTATGCATAACAAAGAAGAGAAATATATAAAAGTTCAAATATGAAATCTTGAAAATGATAAAAGTCCACATGTTAGAATCCCAAACCACCTCACAGACAAGTGCGTCTGCTCCCTTGCCAAACCATAATGATCTCCAAATGATAAGAGATCAACAGTGCAGAAATCATGCAATTGGGGGGCCACCACTCAGGATACCACTAATTCCACTGCCTCCACGGGCCTTCTCTGGTTATCCAAAGCCAGCACCTTAAAGTAATAACAGGTAGGAGAAATAACAAAGGACCATAGAGTAGTATGCTAAAACCACAGGATTTATTAGAGGTAAATATACTCATAGAAGTTACAGAGTAACACAGGGGCCATCCCCAAACTGTTCCCACAAAGCTGGGAGCGTGAAATTGTCCAAAATGTCTTGGTATGCTGATGCCTTAAGAGTTCCCTTCACTGGATATAAGGGGCCAACCCCTGAAAAACAATCCCGCACCATAACCTCCCCTCCACCAAACTTTACACTTAGTACAATGCAGTCTGGTAAGTACCGTTCTCCTGGCAGCAGCCAAACCCAGCCATACAGGTGAAACTCGAAAGATTAGAATATCGTCAAAAAAGTTCATTTATTTCAGTAATGCAACTTAAAAGGTGAAACTAATATATGAGATAGACTCATTACATGCAAAGCAAGATAGTTCAAGCTGTGATTTGTCATAATTGTGATGATTATGGCTTACAGCTCATGAAAACCCCAAATCCACAATCTCAGAAAATTAGAATGTTAAATGCAATCAATAAAACAAGGATTGTACATAGAACAATATCGGACCTCTGAAAAGTATAAGCATGCATGTGTACCCAGTACTTGGTTTGGGCCCCTTTTGCAGCAATTACTGCCTGAATGCGGCGTGGCATGGAAGCTATCAGCCTGTGGCACTGCTGAGGTGTTATGGAAGACCAGGATGCTTCTTCTGCATTGTTTGGTCTTATGTCTCTCATCTTTCTCTTGGCAATGCCCCATAGATTCTCTATGGGGTTCAGGTCAGGCAAATTTGCTGGCCAATCAAGCACAGTAATCCCACGGTCATTGAACCAGGTTTTGGTGCTTTTGGCAGTGTGGGCAGGTGCCAAGTCCTGCTGGAAAATGAAGTCAGCATCCCCATAAAGTTCGTCTGCGGAAGGAAGCATGAAGTGCTCCAAAATCTGCTGGTAGACGGCTGCGTTGACCCTGGACTTAATGTAGAACAGTGGACCAACACCAGCAGATGACATGGCTCCCTAAATCAACACAGACTGTGGAAAATTTACACTGGACTTCAAGCATCTTGCAGTGTGTGCCTCTCCATTCTTCCTCCATACTCTGGGTCCTTGATTTCCAAATGGGATGCAAAAGTTGCTCTCATCAGAAAATAGGACTTTTTGACGTTGTTTGTTGTTCAGGAGCGGCTTGACAAGAGGAATACGACATTTGAAGCCCATGTCCAGGATCCGTCTGTGTGTGGTGGCTCTTGATGCACTGACTCCAGCCTCAGTCCACTCCTTGTGAAAGTCCCCAACACTTTTGAATGGCCTTTTCCTGACAATCCTCTCCAGGCTGCAGTCATCTCTGCTGCTTCTGCACCTTTTTCTTCCACACTTTTCCCTTCCACTTAACTTTCTATTAATGTGCTTTGATACAGCACTTTTGGAACATCCAACTTCTTTTGCAATTACCTTTTGAGGCTTTCTATCCTTATGGAGGGTGTCAATGATGGATTTCTGCACAACTGTCAGGTCAGCAGTCTTTCCCATGATTGTGATTCCTACTGAATCAGACTGAGAGACCATTTAAAGGCTCAGGAACCCTTTGCAGGTGTTATGGCTTAATTAGCTGATTAGAGTGGGACACCTTTTCACAATATTCTAATTTTCTGAGATTGTGGATTTGGGGTTTTCATGAGCTGTAAGCCATAATCATCACAATTATGACAAATCACGGCTTGAACTATCTTGCTTTGCATGTAATGAGTCTGTCTCATATATTAGTTTCACCTTTTAAGTTGCATTACTGAAATAAATGAACTTTGCATGATATTCTAATTTTTTGAGTTTCACCTGTATGCATCGGATTGCCAGACAGAGAGGCATGATTCATCACTCCAGAGAACACGTCTCCACTGCTTTATAGTCTCGTGGTAGCGTGCTTTACACCACTTCAAGCGACGCTTTGCACTACACTTGGTGATGTAAGGCTTGGATGCAGCTGCTCGGCCATGGAAACCCAATCCATGAAGCTCTTTACACTCTTTTGTTGTGCTAATCTGAAGGCCACACAAAGTTTGAAGGTCTTTAGCTATTGACTCTGCAGACAGTTGGCGACTTCTACGCACTGTGCGCTTCAGCATGTGCTGACCCCGCTCTGTTATTTTATGTGCAGCTCTGTCATTTGAGTTGCTGTTGTTCCAAGTTCCTTCCACTTTGTTATAATACCACTAACAGTAGCAAATTTCCTGGATGGACTTCTTGCACAGGTGGCAACCTATCACAGTACTACGTTTGAATTCACTGAGCTCCTGAGAGCGACCCATTCTTTCACAAATGTTTGTAGAAGCAGTCTGCATGCCTAGGTGCTTGATTTTATATATCTGTGGCCATGGAAATGAATGGAACACCTGAATCCAATGATTGGGAGGGGTGTCCCAATACTTATGGCAATTATAGTGTATTTCTCTTTGAAGTTTACTTAATCATTATGCATAAGTGCATTATTCTGTATGTGATGAAACTGCTATCTCACCATTTATTTGATGTACATTGTTCATTATGGTTTAATATGAGGTAACTTTATTTTTTCACACACATATTTTTGTATTTATCACCACAGAGATATTGCTTTTGCGCACCTTTCGGATTGATTATTTTTGGAATTCCTTTTTGTCTGGAATACAGGTTGCTGCATTACCTCTTTTTGCACTAAGCCACAATTTTTTCTGTGTTTTTATAATTGTTGAAAAGAAGATCGTTTTACTGCATTAAAGTTCACATAGTATTGTTACTATTTCCACTTCCAAAGAGCAAAGCGAACAATGTACAATTGTTACAAATCAACATGTGTATGGTGTCATGAGAGAAGGCACTTCTAAGTGCAGTATGTAACAGGATTTATTATGCACAAAAGTTTAAAAACACTTACTAGAATAAAGTAAAAAGCAAGCTTGTTACTCCCAAGTGGAAGACACTCTGATGACCTCCTGTGAGAGCTGTAATCCTCTAAAACCGTAACCGACCAGTGGTGCGGAGCAGAGGATGGCTGCCAAGCTGAGAGTGCACTATGGATGTCTGCTTGCTAACATTGCATTATGGATTCTCCTTTTAATTTGATTAATACATTCATGGATTTCAAAAGGTCTTCCACAGCAGAACGCCCTATGCATTCTCCAATTTTGCTGTCAAAACAAAGAACCTGTCCAATACTAGTTCAGCCAAATTCATTCCTTTTTTTAGGGCTGAGAACATGACAGGAAGTAATCAAATACTGTCCTAACAAGGGCCCAGGCAAAATAATCTGATAGAGGATCTAACCCCTTACCCTTTTGATCTTCCATTTTTAGCCTCATCCACCTTACCAACTGTTCCATGTCTGCCATCCCTCTCCACCAATCCCTCCACTGGCTTCCCATTGCCCAACGAATAAAATTCAAAACATTTACAATAACATATAAAGTGATATACAACTCTGCTCCAAATTACATCACCAATCTTGTTTTCAAATATCACCAAAACCGTCCTCTTGGCTCCTCCCAAGACCTCCTGCTCTCTAGCTCCCTTGTTGCCTCCTCTCATGCTCATCTCCAGGACTTCTCCAGAGCCTCCCCCATCCTCTAGAACTCTTTACTCCAGTATGTCCGACTATCACCTACTCTGTCCACTTTTAGGCAATCCCTGAAAACCTATCTCTTCAGGGAAATCTATCCTGCCTTCAGCTAATAACTGAATCTTCTATTTCTCCCATCAGTTCATCCCCCGCAGTTATTACCTTTTGTTCCACCAGCTCCTCCCCATTAGATTGTAAGCTCCCAGGAACAGGGCCCTCCTAACTCTTTTGTATTGAACTGTATCATTGTTGTATTGTCTCCCTTTATATTGTAAAGCGCTGAGCAAACTGTTGGCACTATATAAATCCTGTATAATAATAATCCACAAAAAATTATGTTTTGATTTGAGTCCCACTTTAATGTCACTTTCTCACTTTTTCTACTTTCCTAAAGTACAACTTTAGGCAAAACTTTTTTCATTTTGAATAGAGTATGGGAGGGTTATAACCCGGCAGTTTATTTTTTGCCATCGGTGAAGGGGGATTTACCTTCACTTCCTGTCCCATAGCCAAAACAGGAAGTGAGACAATGTCTGCAAATTAAGGGAATTCCTTGGGGACCCCCAGGTCACCAGAACTAGTGTCCCCATTGGAAAATTTTCCCTCTATTACCTTTCTGGGGACAACCCAAAAAATAGGGTTTCTTTTACTTTCACTTTTGAAGATAATGATAAACAGGGCAATTGGAGAGGGTGCAGCTCCCTAACTGGGACACAGACAGCAATAAAAACCTGATGAGGGCTCTAATCCATCTTCACTCTGTCTAAAACTAAAAAAATAAAAACATCATCCCCCGGACGAAGCTACGAAATCCCTGTAGCACAACGCATTGGGGAGGGGCAGTGACGTCACCGTGCACTCTATCTACTTTACGGCGAGTACTGAAGGTGTGTGGACACACACCCACCACTCTGTTTTAGCTGCAAGCTGCAGATTTTTGACATATCTTAAAGCGCTATTGTATTATATGACATGTGAGTGCATTATGGAAGCACAATAAAGCTGTTTTTACGTCTGGGATAAGACACCATACTCTTTATTTCTCTTTTGCCTGAGATATACGAGGAACATAAAGGCAGAGGATTAAGGAGTGGATCAGAGGAGGGAGTATCCCTCACAGCCCTGCAGTCACACAGGTTTACAACATTATTGCAAAGACCTGATCTTCATACTGAAGGAGAGCATATCTGTCTTGGCTGGATACATTTGGGACAGTACTGCTGCTTTCTTCACAGTAGACTTTTTATTTTATATTATATTAATTCTCTTGTGGTTTACAGATGAATATTTGCACATTTATATGAGGATTGCACATATAGTGATTTGACAATATGATATCATTGTATCAATTTATATAATTTTTATACCTTTTTTATTTATTTATTCACATCAGTCACTTTATATTAATTACTTTCATATTATTTCATAAGCACTTTGCACTTTTTTGTTTGCACTTTTTGATGGTATTAGAGCGAGGTAATTATTTAAATATTTTGTTTATAAACGCACATTATATGAGAGTGGGCATATTAACCAGCGACCTAATATTCATATTTTCCAAGTATACCTCAGTGGCTCACAAGTTTATTTGTTTTTATTAAAAAAATAAAAAGTTTTCACTTTAGTTACACTTTAAATTCTATTTCCAATAACAAGTGATTATTTTACACCCCACAACTGGATATATGTGGGGGATGTTTTCACTCAACGTCTGGTAAAAATACAATTTCTTCCTTTATCACTGTGGTAAATATTCATTTCACACTACAATGCAGCTGGAATCCAATAGCAAGGAAACAAATTCATGGGATGAATAATGAAATTGAATACATGTAAAAATCACATGAATGTACACTAGAGAATATTTGGAAAAAAAGAAAAAAAGTGATTTGCCCCTTTATAACTGGCACCACAAATAAAGTCTATAAAAGGTGTCACCTAAGATATTTGGAAGCCTATAGACCTGCCGCTCACAGCCAAGTTTGGCGGGATCAGGTGATGGTCATCTACCATGGTACCTGTAAGGGAAGCAACCAGCCTGCCCTTTTACTGCTTTGCTTTCAATACAAAATGTACATATGCGTGCTGCCAAGATGATAAATTTAATGCAAAAAAGACTCTTCCTTGCTGTTTTGTAATGTTTCCCTTGTGCATTCTAGCACACGCTGAACAATGAGCAAAATGTAATGTAATCCGCTACACCACAACGAACATTTTAATTTAATTACTTAAGGGAACATTGTAACTGTTTAAAGCATTTTCTTTTTAACAGATCTGGAAAAACAAGAAAGATAGCAAACCGTTTGCTGACTGCTCATTGTTTGAGGACCTAAACTGGTCCCAGCTCAAGGGATTTTGGCGATGTCCCCTTCTAGAGCAATGGGAAATCAAAATTTGTGTAGTACAGATAGCTGCACAATTTCCTTACAGAGCTGCCAGAGGGGAGTGTGGGTCTCTCAAACATAGACAAATGGGATCTGCATTCCACATCTGGTATGACTGCCTGAAAACAATCAAAGTAGAACTCCAGCCATTAATAAAACATGAAAAATTATTTGGCCACTCACTTAGAAAAAAATGCGAGTTTGCTGAAGTACTTGCCTTTAGTCTGATGCTGTCCACTACAAAAAGGCCTCTTTGTCTCTAGATAGTGCCTCTATTCTAGAATGTGATATGGCCAGCTTCATTCAACTCCCCTCCAGTGTACCCAGTCTGTTATGGACACACTCCCCAAGGATGCTGCATCATACCAGAATGGGCACACAGTACTGCACATCACAGGCATTCTGTGGTACAAGAGTAATAACCAGAGCAGGCATTGAAAGATTCATGACATTACTGGACCAGCCAAAAGCACCTAAAATAAGATATCTGTTTGGGAATGTTTCTAAAATTACATGAGCAGGGCTTCATTGAGGTGAATGAGAGGGCTACGGAATGGGACTCAGTAGATAAAATTTGAAATATTTTGTGTTAGTATGATCTGAGGAACTCTTCCCAAATCTTGTTATTTGTTCTACTTGCATCAGGCCCAAACTGGACATCTAGCATGTTTGAAATGTGCCTAGAGGTCTAATGAGACCTAGAGGATGATCCAGTACTGTCCATGGTTGGTGTTCTAGCAAAGAAAAGGCCATGCAATGATTATGAGGAGGGTTTGAATCAATGTTCATCTAAAGTAAAAGAACTTGTCCAGGTCAAAGAGCAAGGAGAGTATAAGGAACACAGACTTACCTACCTTCATCACCATGTTCACCCAGTAGAGCTATGTAGGCTCCTACATGCCTCAACAGCCAATCATCTGGTCTGAGTGCTGCCAAACAAGGGTAGGGAAGACCATTTGCTCTAAATGGGCAAAGTAGATTTGCTTTAATGGTGCAGCAAGGTGCAAAGAACATATCCCCATCATGTATTTGCAAAAAATACTGAACAACCTAAAACATAATTTTTTCACCACTGCTTTTGCTTTCTACTAGCTTTTTAAAATAACTATTGTAATAGTTGAAAGGTTGTGTTACAGGAGTGTGATGTATGACAAAGATGCATGCCTGCAGTATCTGTGTTAAGAGGTGAACAGAAAACACACGTTGCTCATTTGCTCATTCTGAGTTTATTGGGACAAACAGAAATGGATCACGTTATACAGATAATTACTTTTTTTATAGTGACAGTGCATACGACATGGTAAGGAGCATCAATCTGTGTTAGAGAATTACCATTACTAACATATAGGATACTAAACAGAGAAAGTGAATGTCAGAACAAAACAAAACTGAACAAAGATAACATAAAGCAAGTGTGACTAACCTGTATCAAGAAGAGAACAGAAAACACATGTTGCTCACTTGCCCATTCCAAGTTTAATATGAGCTTGTTGGTTATTAGTCTCCTGAAGTCATACTACAAATCATTGGAGCTTGCTCTACCTGCAGCCTACTAATGGCATTACTGGGAGGTTTATTAATTTACCTGTTACAGTTGCATAAAAGATTTAGTGTAAACACTTTTGACTCTTAAATAGTGTATTTTATAGAGTTCTATAGACCAGACAACTAAAGAGGAAAGATGGACAGAGGGTTTTTCCATTTTTGGATTTAGATACACTTTAACAGTAGGACCTTAGCTGCCAGTTACTAAAAGCATTTATAGTGAGGTGTAGAGAGCCAAGATTCTCATATAGGCAAAAATAGGTCACCAATGCTTACAGTAGGGAGATCAGTTTTGTTGAATAATCCCACTGGTTCAGTGGACCCAAGGCAACTATCTCTTTTGCCCCTAAGGCTGGAGCTGCCATGCCTTTAAGTGGCAAGTGTGATAAAGCCAGCAGATGTTTTTTTTACATTGGAAAAAAACATGTTTTTAGGTGGCATTGATTGGCAGATGTGTCCAAGAGGTGATTTGGGTATGTTGCTGAGATGGTAGGTGGTTGGGAGTGAGTGCACATGTGCTGATGTCAGTGACAGACCATATGAGTTAGGTGTCATGAACAGTCTTGGCTTGGGAGGATGCTGTGGGTTGACTGTAAGTAAGTTCCAACCCTGTGTGTGCAGCTCTGAAACGAAAAACTAGCAGTGTAGCAAATGAGGGGTAGAATAACAGTGGACTCCAGGGGAATGTGTAAAGCAAAGTGATGCAGACATCAATCACACACTAAGGTTTGGATGCTGATTCTATAGAGCAAAGTTAGGTGTCAATGGAAGTGCTGATGTTAGTATATATCTGTTTTACAAAGCTGTATGTTATTTAATTTTTTTGGTATCAAGACAGTGTCTTTTCAAAGTAGTTCAGGTAGGCATGGCATGATATGATGACTCTACTATTACTCAAATTTCTTCACTGATAAATTGCATATTTTTTCTTTTACCCACCCATCTCCTATGAAACACATTGGGGTTGATTTACTATAGGAAAATACACAGTTCACTTTGCAAAGGAAGTTGCACTTTGTAAGGGAAAGATCCCCATAGCTCAGAGAATGAGCTGACATTCTACTGACTTCCATCATCCAATCATGTGCAAGCAAAAATATATATTTTTGTCCTATTTTCCCTGCACATTAATGGGAATTCTTATTTTTCTTTAATAAATTGTGTCTATTATTTGTAAGAGGAAGACAGGTACACTTTAAGAGAACCTCTTTATACACTCCAGCAGGAGTTGAAGCATTTTTTTTGCAAAAGGAGACCCCTGAGATCTGTTCTGCAAATATATTCTACTTGTCCAGCATTCACTTTGCTTTATAACTAGACAAAGGCAGCTAAAAAAACACATAGATGCTGAAGGGCCAAGGGACGTAGACTGATGGTATATCCTGAGCAAGTAATAGGTAAATGTTGCTGAACTTGTGCGTTTGTATGTGACGTCCTAACTAGAGATGAGCGAATCGAACTAGGCGAACCGGAATTCGAGTCGAATTTCAGGAAATATTCGATTCGTGTCGAAACCGAAATTTTGCCTACTTCGGGTGCGCGAATCGAACATTTCCCGATCAGCCGGCAAAAGTGTCCCTGCAGTGAGCTCCGCTATTTCTGACAGTTCTCTGACAGAAGGAACACATGTTTAGCGGTTGAAACATTGTATCTATTAGTTTACATTTAGGATACAGATGTTTCAACCACTGTACATGTGAAGAAGTTGTGAGAGAACTGTCAGAAATAGAGGAACTCTGCACATACACTTTTTGCCGGCTTGGAATTATTCTTCTTTTCATCCTACTTCTTCTTCTTCTTCATCCTCAGAAGAAGAGGATGAGGATGAGGATGAAGAAGAAG